>NW_025423388.1:1097527-1369003 GCF_020740685.1 Jaculus jaculus
AGAATATAGTGCTTAGGCTTTTGGTGCCTGGCCTCTTTAACTTAACAACATTTTCTAGGTTTACAAGTGTATCATTTCTTTTTAGTTACAACTATGCCACATTTTGCTTACCCATATATCTATTCATAGACATTTGGATTGTTTCTACATTGTGGTTATTATGACTAAATGAATATTCATGTACCAAGTTATTGTATATGCACATATTTTTATTAGAATGAAATTAGAGAAACATTTAGTAACTGTGTTTAGTGTTTTGAGGAACTGACAGGATTTATCCAAAATGACCACATCATTTTACATTGAGAAGCTAGTTTTGAACCACTACTTTGTGTCTTAAAGGAAGAAAAATGCCCATTAAAACTCTGCTGAGAGCTGGTCTTGGTGGTACACACCTTTAATCCCAGTACTCAGTAGACAGGTGTTAGGTGAATCAATTCACCATGAGTTTAAGGCCAGCCTGGGCTAGAGTGAGATCCTATCTCAACAAAACAAAACAAAACAAAACAAAAATCTATGCTCAGGGCTGGGGAGATGGCTCAGGGGTTAATGCACTTACCAGAGTTCAATTCTCCATTATCCATTTAAAGCCTGGTGCACAATGTGGTGCGTGCATCTTGTAGTCCATTTGTAGTGGCTGGAAGCCCTGACATTCTCTGTTCTCTCTCTGTCCTTTTACATAAATAAATGAATAGAAAAGAAGTTGGCAGCTTATAGTTGTCTATGTCTACACCTGTTTCCATGGTTCAAGCTATTTGAGTATACTTACTATTTCGATAGTAAATCCCATTGCTGTTTTAATTCCAGCTCTTTTTTAATCTTGTTTGCTACTTGGTGTCTACAAATTAGAGCCTTTAACCACTTTCTGTGATTGAACTGAAATGAATTATTACAAGTTACATGACTTAGAAGTCACCCTTTTTTTTTTTTATTTGAGAAAGTTATAGAAGCAGAGAGAGAAACAGAGAGAGAGAGAGAGAGAGAGAGAGGGAGGGAGGGAGGGAATAGATGTTTCAGGGCCACTGCAAGCAAACTCCAGGGATTTGTACCCATTTTGTATCTACCTTGGCATGGGTACTGGAGAATTAAACCTGGCCCATCAGGTTTAGCAGTAAAGTGCTTATACCCACTGAGCTCTCTCTCCAGCCCCAGAAGTCACCCTTTTTTTGTTTTGTTTTATTCATTTTTATTTATTTGAGAGTGACGGAGACAGAAAGAGGCAGATAGATAGATAGAGAAAGAGAGAGAATGGACGCGCCAGGGCTTGCAGCCACTGCAAACAAACTCCAGACAGGTGCGCCCCCTTGTGCATCTGGGTCCTGGAGAATCGAGCCTTGAACCGGGGTCCTCAGGCTTCACAGGCAAGTGCTTAACCACTAAGCCATCTCTCCAGCCCAGAAGTCACCCTTTTTGATACAGCAAATGAATCTAACTCCTAGGAAAGTGGCACAATTAAACTAGATATGTAGAAAAGAAAATACCATCATTTAATTGTACTATCATCCATTACTTGTTTGCATAGCTCCTTTTCTCTTCTAAAGGCCTCAATTCCCTTTATCTACATGTTTATAAGCAACAGAGGGAAGGAAAAACTTTACCATGTACAAGTCGCCCTCTGTATGCATAGGTTCTGAGTCCTTGAATTCAGCCAAGCACATAGATTTTTTTTTTTTTTTTTACCCTAGACAGACATTTTCTTGTCATTCCCGTAACAATACAGTATAACTTTATCTGTATTACTTAAAGTGGAAGAGATTCTTGTGATTTCAGGAAGATTGCATAAGTTGTGTGCAAATGCTATGTCATTTTCTGTAAAAGGCCTAATCATTAGGCTTTGTTATACATGGTGGTTTCTGAGTCCAGTGCTTCTGAGAAGACAAAATTTTTCTCTCTGTGCTTCTCAAAGGTGTGTCCTCATAGGTTAAGGATAAAGCTTTTAAGTATACAAGACTTAGAGGTTTTCATCTAAAAAGAAGTGGGATTTCAGTTTGAAGTGGAGTGCTATTTTCAAGCTATAATTTCTAGCAGTTTAGTTATTAAAAACAATACATTTAAGAATAGCATACATTTTCTACCAGCTGTCAGTGGAAAACAACTGCCCAGTCTTTAATAAAAAAGTACCTAAAATCAACCAGGAATAGTGGCACACACCTTTAATCCCAGCACTAGGGAGGCAGAGGTGGTAGGATTGCCATTGTTTTGAGGCTACCCTAAGACTACATACAGAATTCCAGGTCAGCCTTGGCTAGAGGAAGACCCTACCTTGAAAAAACATACCAAAATAATATTCATTCTAACTTCTAAATGATGATGATCGAACTTGTGCATTTTTGAGTCGCTGGGATTTGATTTTTAACTCAGTTGTTTAATAAAACCTAGCAAGTCTTGGTGCATTTGTTATTGTAAAGTTCAGAATTTCAAAGGTTTTTTGTGTATAATATCTGCATTAGGGATTTTATAATTCTTTTAGGTCAGTAGCTGTTTCAATATATCTTCAGTGATTTAATATGATGGTCACTTTAGAAGAAGCCAGGCAGTGCTTAAATCTGTTTGATCCTCTGCTAACTTTCTAGTCTCAAGAAGTTGCTGGTTCTGAATACTAAGAAGAGACTGAAAGGTTTTTCACTATTATAGAAACTTAATTCTAAATTTTGACTAACCGCCCTCCAATTTTCTGTAAAAGTTACATTAAATTGCTTGGTTTTATGTTGAGATTGTTTTTTATTAGATGCTTGATTAGAAACCAGTTCTGTGTTTAACATATAGTAGAAAGAAAAACATGAAAGGAAAAAATAATTTCCAAAGACTTCAAAAACAGCTGAAAGTAATATAATTTATAAGGACTTTTATTGAAATTGGCATTTTTAAAGAATTTACAAGCAAGAACTGATTTTTCATAGTAAATTTTAACCTATTTTGAAAGTTCAGAATTTTGATAGCTTGAATCCAAGAATTTCGCATCTCCAACAAGAACGTGCAAACAGAAAAATATTTAGTGTTGTGCTTTGCATTTATTTGTCTAAAATTTACCACAAAAGCAGAATTCCTAAGACTGCATTTTCAATCAGTGGAACTCAATATATAGTTAGCCTTACTGAAGTCTTGTCTAAACCCAGGAAAACAAATTTTAAACAGTCCAATCTTACATTTTATATGAAATATCCTTCATCTAGAATACATACACACACGCGTATATCCTATTTATTTGGTGTGATATTAAATAGAATATCTAAATTTCTGGAAGTAATTTTATTTAAGTAATCCTGGACAGACTAACTTTACTATATGTATAAGCTTCTTAGTGAGGTAATTTACCCTTTTTTTGAAATTTTCTTCTTACATACTGAAATTAAATGACTGATTTAAATTGTGCAAACTACTGGTATTAAATAGTGCTGAAAATCTCTATGCCACTTAAAAGTTATAGTGTCTGAAAGAAATTGTTTTCATAAAAGCATTAAAATATTATTTATTTGTTGCAGAGTAGATTTTTTATTGTTTGCTAATCTATTATATTTCTTTTTATAAAGTATTTGTACCAAACAGTCAAAGTAGGTAGTTTTGGCATTTCTAAATTACAAAAGTTGTTTCATCAACACATCCCAAGAATGTACTAGAGGTAGGTGATGTGTTTTTAGATTAGGTGGAAGGTAGCACTGGCACCATACCTTTCCAAGAAACAGTTTATTGGCAGTATTTGACCTGCCAGGGGCATGACTTATAAAGTGCCTTGTTTGACCCCTTTCCTGAAACATGAAAACTCTGCTCATCCTTAATCTGATGAAAATGCCATTGTTCCTGTCACTAGTGCCCACTGGGGTTGGTAATTTTCATCCTGGGTGTGAAGGGCAGAAGCTATTTAAGGATGGCTAAGAATACTTTTATACATCAACATTAAACAATGTCCTGAAATTCATACTACATCAGAATCTCTGTCCTACTTTTTTTTTGTGGTGTTCCAATCTTACATTATCACTCTGCATTTAAATTAGCTGTTTACTACACATGATACCTAAATTCTGAAAAGTTGATTGTAGTTGTCCCAGTATGACCTTAAGGAAAAGTAAGGTAACAAACTTAGCTGTCTGCTATTTTCTGAAGCAGAGTATTTAAGAGTAATGTAGAATGAGAAAACAAAATTCCTGAACCTTGCAAAATGGAAGATTAATTTTAAATGTAGACTATGTGCCTATTATATGCTGTCAATGCATAAAATAATAAAACTTTTTCTGAAAAGTATTCTTGGCCTATTAATGTTTAAAGAAGGGATGGGGGAGCCGGGCGTGGTGGTGCACGCCTTTAATCCCAGCACTCGGGAGGCAGAGGTAGGAGGATCGCCGAGAGTTCGAGGCCACCCTGAGACTAAATAGTGAATTCCAGGTCAGCCTGAGCCAGAGTGAGACCCTACCTCGAAAAACCAAAAAAAAAAAAAAAAAAAAAAGAAGGGATGGGGAATTTTATAGATAGTGTGTGTGGGAGTTTGAATGGATGACACCCCAATATATTCAGGATTTTATATTAAATATTGTAATTTAGATGTGCAGCCTCCTGGCTGGAGGTATCATTGTGGGGGTACCTTAGGGTCCAGCCCTAAGGCTGATTTGAATTACAACCTAATATGCAAAGTGCCTGAGTTCTGACTGGAGTTCCTGAATGTACTTGCCTGTGGTGGCTTTTGCCTGCACTCTCTCCCTCTGGCCCTCCTCCTTGCCTTTGTCTCTTCTCCCCTGTTCCTGTCCCTCTCTCCCTCCCTTCCCCCCTCTCTGCTTCATCCTGTAAGAGGGGACCAACTATTCCTGCTATTCAGGAACTTCCCTTGATCTGTAATTTTTAAATAGATTCTTCTCTTCTATAACTGTGCCTGGTTTGTAAGTTCATCTCAGCCACCTGAGGCTGTTTGCTACAGAGTGTTACAAGGTATAAATCCTTGAGATTCAAAGGTATAAATATTGCTCAATTTATTAAACTTGTTGGGCCTTGAGAGACCCAGGCGTGAGGCCTAGTGGAACTTCCTGAGCCTACCTAAAGTTTTGTGATCTGCCTCTGGCCAGCTAGGACTCAGCAAGATCCCTAATGGCTTCTTGCCTGCTACTTCCACGCAGGAGTTGGAATTATCATTTCAATAGTCACAGTTTACTATTGGCCCTTACCTCTCCCCCCATCCTAAAATCTCCACCTTCGTTCTCAACATTATATAGGCAACTGCTTGTAACAATAAAGCGAGTTCCTGCTTCGACAAGACTCCCAACTCAGTGTGGTTTTTCTCTGGTGACTAGGAGAAGTTCAGAGTCCTCCGATGTCCACCTTTCTCCTCAACCCCTTGGGAGGAACCAGCTGGCCTGGTCCTTCCTCTGCACTACCTACCTGCTGGAGAGGAGCCCTGCATCTGGCACCTAATGTGGGGCTCTAGGCACCCGGAAACTAGTGCCCTATGAGAGACATTCATTGAGGAGGTCAATTGGTATACATGTATGGGTGAGCGTACCCTCATGAGTTATGAGGCAGTCTTCATACTTAATGAGCTAAACTTTGCTTCTATAACCTGTATTTGCTTGTGAACATCTCTTCGTTCTCTTTCTTTCCATTCTCTTTTGGATCGCAGGCAAGCTGCATCTGCGGCTTTTGTACAACATGCTTACCTATCTTTTGGATTCTTGTGGTTGTGTTGTACTCATATGTCTTTGGGTTGCTATTGCCCTAATTTTATGGACATTTCTCTCTCAACTTTATAACATGGGACAGTCTACCTCTAAATCCAAACCTTTCTTAGAATCTCTCAGGGCACTCCTAAAGAGTATAGGGCTTAATTTGACTGATAATCAGGCTTGACAGACCTGGAATTGCCTTCTTCTTTAAAAATTTTTTTGTTTATTATTTTTATTTATTTGAGAGTAACAGAGAGAGAGAGAAAGAGGCAGATAGAAAAAGAGAGAATGGAAGTGCCAGGGCCTCCAGCCACTGCAGATGAACTCCAGATGTGCATGCCCCCTTGTGCATCTGGCTAGCATGGGTTCTGGAGAATTGAGCCTTGAACCAGAGTCCTTAGGCTTCACAGACAAGCGCTTAACCGCTAAGCCATCTCTCCAGCCCTGGAATTGCCTTAAGATGGTGCCATGGCTGCCAGAAGGAAATCTCTTTGACTGGGACACGTGGGATAGGGTAGAGGCCCTTGTTTGTCAGGCACATGTGGAGAAGGGTCAAATACCCCCTATCAGGGGTCCTCCCTACAATCTTGGCCCTCAAGGACTGCTTCCCTCCAAGACCAAGCAAACATAAACAAAAGACAGAGGAAAAGATAGTATACAGCCTGATCCGGCTACTCCTCCTGAAGATACAGCTTTAAAACCCCCCAAGAAGGGTACATCTTTATACTCCTCAATCGATCTCTTTGAGGGTGTTCCCTGACCTTCCAGGGGACCTCCTCCACCTCCTTCATTGACTAACCCTTTCTGTACCCCCTCAGCCCCTCCTTCATATTCTGCCGTCAAGCCTCCAGAAGATAAATCTACTCTTTTATTTCCCATCAATCTAAATACTGGGGGCAATCGCCCTGCTGCCTGGTATCGGTGGGAAGCTCAGGACCTTAAGGAGATTAAAAAGGCAGTCTTGGAGGATGGACCCAACTCTCCTTGGGCTGAGACGCTATTACAGAGACTTGCCCATCCACCTTGTACAACCCAAGATTGGAAAAATCTAGTCAGGGCTGTCTTGTCAGGTCCCCTATACATTAAGTGTTGTGCCTTTTTTTAAAGATGAGTGCCATACACAGGCAGAACGAAACCAAAGTCAACAGCCCCCTGTGCCAATAACTTTTGGGATGATCTCTGGTACCTCTGATCCATATGCTACAGGCACTCAACAGGCAGCTATCCCTGACCCGTATAGGGACCAGGTCAAGGCACAGGGTGTGGCAGCATGGAAGACTTGATGAGGGACCCTCTGAACCCCTCCCCCATGGGTATTACTCAGAAACCATCTGAGGACTTGGCTACATTTATAGATTGGGTGGAAAGAAGCCTCCAAAGAAAATTCCCCCCAGGGGCATTATGAGATCAGTTTACTAGAATGTTGGTCTGGGATGGGATGATGGCCGACCACCACCTCGCCTGTGTGGGTCTCAAGGACAACTCCATGAGTAGCTGGATTGTAGCCACCAAGGACATTGGCACTATGTCCCATCAGGCTAGGGCCATGGCTGCAACACTTCAGGAAAATAAACAGAGATTTGGGCACTATGATCTGGGCATTACAGTTAAATCCTAAAAAATCAATGTGTTTTGAGTGCAGGGAAGAGGGCCACTTTAAAAAGGAGTGCCCCAACAAGACAAAGCCTCCACCCCTCTGGGGGGATGACCAACGCCCCTTGCACCCACTGCCCTAAATGCAAGAAGGGGTTTCATTGGTCTAGGGAGTGTTGGATGAAGTTTGTCATATAGGGAAAGCCTTTAAACTCCTCCCGAGGCTCTCCCCAGTCCTGTTAAATAAGGGGAAAGAGACCATCAAAGCCCATTGAACCGTCCCTCTGGTACCCGGCCTTAGACCCAAAATTACTTTAAATATTGGAAATAAAAATTTTAAATTTCTCATTGACACTGGAATGGAACGAATGGTCCTGAGAAAGGAGGAAGTGCCCCCCTCCTGGCAGCTTGTTCCCTGCCGTCCCCTACTGGTGGACAGTCCACCTCCTGGGAGACTGCCACGTGGCTCCCTTGGACTGACCCAGTTGGGGACAGGGGAAAAGTCCACCCTCTCGTGGTAACTGGGCTCACTGCTAACTTACTGGAGCAAGACATCCTTAGAGATGCCGAGATATCATCACTACTGACCATAAGGCCTTTTATAATGATTTGTTAGATTAAAAAAGGATAGCAACAACAGTTTGAGGAAGGGAGGGAATGTCATCCCAATTACTCCAATGAACACCCCAATTCTAAGGGCCACTGCCCAGCCCCTGCCCCGTTTAAAATCCAGTGGAGACCAGGGGACCCTATATGGGTTGAGCAGTGGCCTCTCCCTTCTTCTAAGTTACACCAACTCCACATACTTATTGATCAACAGTTGGAGGCTGGACATATCCTTCCCTCCACTAGTCCCTGGAACTCTCCTGTCTTTGTCATAAAAAAGCCTAATGGGTCCTGGAGATTTTTACATGATTTAAGGAAATCATGAATCAATGAATGCATGATCCCCTTCAAACCGCCCAGAGGAGACTCCAATGGATCCCAGCTATTCCCAATATATATCATATTACTATGATTGACATTAAAGATTGCTTCTTCTCTATCCCTCTCCATTCAGGAGACATGGAAAAATTTCCATTTTCTGTACCCACTGTCAATTTTTGTGGCCCAGATAGGAGATTTGAGTTGACTGTCTTACCACAGGGCATGGCTAATAGCCCACCTATTTGCCAATATTACCTGTCATCCATTTTCTCTTCTCTTATCAATCTCCCCAATACCCTGTTTTATATTTACATTGATGATATTACTCTTGGGTGCCTAGATTCCTCCACACTCCAGGACTTTACCCACCAATGTCTAACTATCCTTCATACTCCCAGCTTTAAAGTAGCTCCTGAGAAAGTTCAAACTGTGCCTCCCTTTAAGATCCTGGGCTCGACCCTTACCCTAGATACAGTTTCACCTGTTAAATCACAACTTTATATTCAGGATTCTCATACCTTGCCTCAGCTCCAGAAGCTCTTGGGAGAAATTAATTGGATGAGGCCTTGGATACCCATAACTACTGAAGAACTGTCCCCTTTGACCTCCTAAAGGATCTTAACTTCTCCTCTCAGATAATTTTGCCCCTGTCATCAACAAATTTTTCATAAGGTACAACAGGCTATAAATGCTGCGATCCTAAAGAGGTTCAATCCTGATTTGCCCATCTCCCTCTACATTTTCTCTGGGGAAACATTATGCACCACACTGTTGGCCCAGGAAGGTGAGCCCATGCAATACGTCCACCTCTCAATCGGTGGGGTCTCCAGAGTTTATTCTATATCCAACCAGGTTGCTGATTGCATTTATCAAGGTAGAGACACCTTTGTCTGGTTGTTTGGCACAGAACCTCACCTTATTGTCACTCCCTTTAAGATAACAGACTTCACCTGACTTCAGAGAAATAATAATAGAATTGCTATGGCTCACGAGGGACTTCTAGGTAAAATTGATTTCCATTATGTACCCCACCAATGGATGAGTTCTTTCTCCAGGTTAGAATGGAAGCCCCCTAGCCTTTTTCTGTCTCAACCTAACCCTGACTTTCTTAATGTGTTTACTGATGGAGGGCGCCTGGGGTCTTCCCTAGTCATTTACCCTCCCTTAAAACAGGAAAAGGATCCTATGCCCATAGTCAGTCTCCCATGAGGTTGAGGGGTCAGCACAATTCAAAGAACTACTTTCTGTCATTCTAACTTTGGACACTATTCAAGAGCCGTTTAACTTGTTTTCTGACAGCCTTTATGTTTTTAATTTATTACCCAACCTGGTTGAGGTCCATATTAGATTGGACTCCAACCCTATATCTCCTCTGATGATTCAAGCTCGTTCCCTACTCAAACAAAGAATTAACCCCATTTTTCTTCAACATCTCAGGGGTCATCAAAACTTACCGGGATTGGGCTGGAGAGATGGCTTAGCAGTTAAGCGCTTGCCTGTGAAGCCTAAGGACCCTGGTTCGAGGCTTGGTTCTCCAGGTCCCATGTTAGCCAGATGCACAAGGGGGCGCACGCGTCTGGAGTTCGTTTGCAGTGGCTAGAAGCCCTGGCGCGCCCATTCTCTCTCTCTCCCTCTATCTGTCTTCTCTCTGTGTCTGTCGCTCTCAAATAAATAAATAAAATATGAACAAAAAATATTTTTAAAAAAAAATTACCGGGATTTATCTTTCAAGGAAACAATTTGGCTGATTAAATGGCTCCTATTCCTGAGTGTAATACTATTACAGAAGCTACATGCTTCCACTTATTTACCCATGTCAACTGGAGAGGTCTCAAGCACAGTTTTCCACAGGTACCAGTCAAGGACCTTAAAAAAATTGTCCAGACTTGTAAGTCCTGAAGTACCCCCACTTCAAACCACAGGAAGCAATCCTCGAGGGCTCTGCTCTAATCATCTTTGGAAAATTGATGTCACATACTATTCTCCATTTGGAAAACTTTAATATATTTTTCAGTCGATACCATTTTCCGTGCCAGCTGGGCATCGGCATATGCCGGGGAAAAACTAAGCATTCAATTAGCCATCTGCTTCAATGCTTTGCCACCCTTGGCCTACCTGACCAAATTAAAACAGATAATGGCCTGTGCTTCATAAGCAAGGCCTTTGTAGATATTCTCCAGACCTGGAAAATCTCACATTCCACAGGCATCCCATACAACCCCTGGGACCAGGCTGTTGTTGAAAAATATAATCACACTCTCAAGTCTCAATTACACAAACAAATGGGGGAATCCTTATCCCCACACGACCAACTATAAAAGGCATTATTTACCCTACATATTTTAAGTTTTTCTAAAGAAAATAAGCAATTATCCCCTTTTCAAAAACATTGGTCCTCATCCATTACCTACAGTTCTATCTGGGTAAGATGGAGGGACCTATTGACCGAGGCCTGGAGAGGACCAGACCCGCTCCTCAC
This sequence comes from Jaculus jaculus, assembly GCF_020740685.1. Taxonomy (NCBI): domain Eukaryota; kingdom Metazoa; phylum Chordata; class Mammalia; order Rodentia; family Dipodidae; genus Jaculus; species Jaculus jaculus. The sequence goes on from NW_025423388.1 coordinate 1,108,172, forward strand.
AGCAGGAAGAGGGTTTGGATGTGTCTGACCTCAAGATGAAATAAAACTCATTTAGGTACCAGCGAGAGACCTAAAATATTTGTCCCAACAAGGAGACACTGGCAATCACTTCTCCAGGGAGTGTCCCATACCTGAGGACTGTTCCTAAAATGGTCTTCACCCTGCTCTGGATGTGTCTCCAATCTGGGCCTCCCCAGCTGCTTGCAGTACAGTTGCCCATATGACCTTAAAAAATTGCTCAGCCACCTTCCCCATCCCCGTCCAGCTTTTCCCAATGTTTCCTCTGGAATTTACATTTGGGCTCCGCCTTCCCCTGATAATTCCAGTATAGATGTGGGGTACATTCATCCTTCTTTATGTACTTTTAACACAACTGAGCCCAGTGCTCAATGCTGCCCACCTTCTGGAATGGTTTATGTTTGTGGAGGCAGGATGGCCTATGACTTTCTGCCCACCAATTAGATGGGCCTTTGTGCCCCAGCCACCTTAATCCCAGATGTAGAGATAATTGCTGGAAATGAGGCCCTCCCTATGCCCTCTTTTGATTATAATGGAGGGAGACCTATCTCCAACAACAGCTAGATTCCCTGGCTGAGGTAGTCCTACAAAATAGGAGGGGACTAGACCTACAAATGGCGAAAAGGGAGGCATATACCTGTTTTTACAGGAAAAATGCTGATTTTATGCCAGTAAATTGGAAATCATCCAGGACAAGGTTAAGAGGCTCCAGGAAGACTTGGACAGGAAGTAGAAGGACCTCCAGGATAACCCACTGTGGATGGGCTTACTTCTTACTCTACCTTATCTCTCTACTTAGGGTCCTCCTTCTCCTCCTCCTTATCCTCACTGTCAGGCCTTGTGTAGTTAACAAAATTACACAATTCATTCACCAGCAGCTAGAGGCAATAAAACTCCATCAGGTTAAGATACATTACCACAGGCTGGCAACTCAGGAATTAAGTTCCTCAGATGACCCATTGCCACCTCCTCTGCCCTCCATGTGACCAATGATAGATAAGATCTCAGACAAACTGAGACAACCTAAGACAGGCCATGGAGTGGGTTCTCAGCGAGCTAAACACATGGTATGCAGTGAGGGGTAAGATCCCCAGAGGAGGACAACCTAAGACAGGGGCCATGGTGACTAATGCTCTTGCACAAACAAAAGGGGGAGATGTTGGGCTTTGAGTGGCCTGGGCATGAAGCCTAGTGGAACTTCCTGAGCCTAGCTAAAGTTTGGTGACCTGTCTCTGGCCAGCTAGGACTCAGGAAGACGCCTAATGGCTTTTTGCCTGCTACTTCCATGCAGGAGTTGGAATTATCATTTGAATAGTCACAGTTTACTCTTGGCCCTTACCTCTTCCCCCATCCTAAAATCCCCGCCTTTGTTCTCAACATTAGATAGGCAACTGCTTGTAACAATAAAGTGAGTTCCTGCTTCGAAAAGACTCCCGACTCAGCGTGGTTTTTCTCCGGTGCCATGGAGAGGTTCTGAGTCATCTGACGTTCATCCCTTCTTCCTCAATCCCTTGGGAGGAACCAGCAGGCCTGGTCCCTCCTCAGCACTACCTACCCGCCGGGGAGGAGCCTGGCAAAACTGACAATATTTTGGTACATTTTGTTACTTAGTCCTGTAAGAAATTGTTTATACATCTACATATATGTATGAAGATATGCACACATATTATTTTATGAGAAAAACTCATACTGAGCTAAAAAGGTTAATATAGGTCACTGCAGTGCACTGACAACAGACATAGTAGGACCATTAGAAAGGACAGTACAGCTGATTCCAGTCCCAACCCCTTGACCAATACTGGCCCTCTACATACTTTTGAGACCAACTTTGGACCTAAGATCTATGACTCTTCCTTTATTTGAGGATGTTGTAATTACCCTATAGGATCTTTGATTTTTCACATTACATTTGGTTCTCATAAGAATCTATCAAAAACAAAACAAAACAAAACAACAACAAAAAAAGAGTATTCCCCACCTTTCTCCTTTCTAGTCCCAGCAATTCTGAGTTCTGTAAGCTGAGGCTGTGGGCACACAAATACTCCCTTCCACACACCTGTGCAATATTTCTTTAGTTGGTAAGCTTTTGTTCACTCACTCATTATCAGAAAATAGTTCCTCCAAGTTTCCAAAAGATAGAAGAGTGACATCAGAATCATCAAGTTAAATCTTGGTAAGTGTACGGCAGCTGAAATCAGTAATTCTTAACTGTGTGGCTATGTATACATGCACATACATATACATATGTGTACACACATAAGGACATACACATTTCACTATATAGAGAATTTGCTTAGCCCTGGCCAAGCTGTGTACAATGCCATATAAAGTAGACTACACATATCTTAATAGTTGCTTTACATATGTTTTGTGGCATTGGAAGCATATTTTTAGTTGTGTACTACCAAGATTCTCAACACAAAACCAAGTCCAGAGGGCTGGAGTGATGGCTGAGTAGTGCTCAGAAGTGCTTGCTTGCAAATCCTAATGGCCAGCCTGGATTTGATTTCCCAGCAACCACATAAACCCAGATGCACAAAGTGACATTTGCAGTGACAGGAGGCCCTGACCCACTCATTCTCCCTCTTTGCAAGTAATTTTTTTAAAGACCACACCTTTAGGATTAAAAATTATATATTTAACTTTGTTCACTAAAAATTAAATTTAGGGTAAAATCAAAACTCCAGATAAGTTGGTCAGATATTTTTAATTTAAACTTTTTCTTTTGCAATGATTGACTCTGTACTAATATGATGCTTAACTGCAAGACAAAGTTGTCACCTTCCAAATCCACATGCTCTGCAGTAGTTCCTAGGGTTGTAGAGGCCCTGCACCCACTCACAAGCCCTCTGTGGACTTTAAAGGTAAACTCATAAAAATAGGCTGCCACGTTTCATAATCACTTTGCTGGCTTTCCTTGCTGTTGGAGGGTAATAAGGAAGAGCAGCAGTGATGAGACTGTGTGCTACTCTGCTTCACAAAGAGGGCAATAAGAGGGATGAAAGTGGTAGTATTTCCCATGGAACAAGTCTTAAAAATAGGGCCAGCTGTTGAGGATGATCATTGGGAATCCCTGAGTCACTTCTTTGAGATGAGCATTGCTCCTGTTACACATTTTGAAAACTAATCTAGCCCTTCTCAACATGTGTAACACAACTCTCTCTGTGTAACTGAGTTTTTTGGAGCAATTCCTCACCACCCATCAAGAACACAAGTTTTCCATCTGAAGACTATACATTTGGTGTTAGAAAACAATACACAGGAGAAGTTCAAGCTATAAACATGTTTTTTTTAATGCTCATGGAAAATATCCAATCTACATGGAGTTTAGAATTAAAAGATTGTCCAATATGGCTGCAGCAGTAGGCCAATCCCAAGAAAATGCAAAAAAAAAAAAAAATTGTCTCCTGATATGGAAGTTGAAACTAGTACTAAGCTCTATGATAGCTGTATTTTATATTTTAACTTTTAAGTGGTATGAAACAAAAGTTTTCTAGTTGAGTCTCTAGTTCATTTTCCCAAGGCAACACTGTATCTTATATGCAACTACATTAAGGCTGCATGCCAGGAATGTGCTTTCTACCACATAAAACTCCCAGATGCTAGTTGTTGCAGTCAGGTTCGCATTGCTGGACCCAGAAATACTTGTGGGGGGAAAAGAGGGTTATTTTGGTTTACAGACTTGAGAAACTCCATGATGGAAGGGAAAACAATGGCACAAGCAGAGGGTAGACACCCCCTCCTAGCCAACATCAGGTGTAAAACAGGAAAAGGACACTGTGCCAAAACACTGCCATGGGGAAACTGGTTATAATACCCATAAGCACACCCCCAACAATAGGCTGCCTTCAGGAGGCATTAATTCCCAAATCTCCATCAGTTGGGAACCTAGCATTCAGAACACCTAAGTTTATGGGGGACCTGAAGCAAACCACCACATTCATTCTGCTCATGGCCCCCATAAACTGACAACCACCCATGATGTAAAATGGAGAGCACTTAGTCCAACTTTAAAAGTTAACATAGACTTTAAAAAATTTTTATCTATCCTAATGATGTTCAACCATCCCCAGAGTCCACAGTCTTTGAACTAGCCATAATACCAATAAATAAATAAACCAAAAGCCAATAATGGCACAGAATTAATATTCACGTTGTAAAAGATGGCATTGGGCATAGCAAAAAAAATATTCAACCAATACAAGATTTAAACAAGGTAAATATCAAATTCTGTAGCTCCAAGTCCAAAACCTTTAGCCAGTGACAAATTTCCTAGTCTAATAATTCTAACCAGCAAGCCTCTGTAGTTTCAGTTCTGAACCTCCAGCTAGGATACTCACAGTGCTGGAAAACTTCATCTAGGGCCAGCACGACTTCTTTGCAGCCAACCTGGGGTCCTGGCATCTCCAATGGGTTTCCACTGCAACCCATGGTTCATCCTCACAGCTCCATCAGATCTCCATGCAGGCATCCAGCAAACCTTATTCACACTGCCCCTGGCCCTTTCCAAAACACAACACCCTGTTGCAAATTCGATGACCCTCTCTTTCCTAAATTTCTTATATTCCATAATTGGGTGTCAATTTGGTAATGGGGGTGGGGGAAGCAGACCTTGAAGAACAGGCCACTCCTTCAGCATTCTACCCCCTTCAAAAGACTACAATCTTTCTGTTGTCCCAATGCAGGTCAGCTGACCCAATCTCAATAGCTGTAATCTCACATATAATCACAGTTGAACCAGCAGCAGTTTCAGCCAAAGGATTTCATTTTGTCTGTGCCATATCCCTATGCTCACACCAGTCCACCTTTACATAATGCAACCCTGCAAAAGTTCTCAGGACACAGGCATAACAGCAAGCCTCTCACACAAATTGCCTGTAGCCCAGTCCAGGCCGTTCTCACCCTCACAAGCCAAACCTCACAGTCCATAGTTCTTACTGAATTCAGGTCTTTCAGCCCTGACTAGGATAGTCTATCAAGCTGTACTAACAGCACTGCAAGATGTCTCTCAGGCCAATGTTTCAAATCCTTCCACATTCCTCTTGAAAATCAGCTCCAAAAGGCCACTCCACACTGTCAGGTATGTAGTAGTAAATGACACCACTCCTCATTACCAACTTTACTGTTGCAGTCAGGTTCACATTGCTGGCAGAAATCACCTGACCAAGAGCAGATTGTAGGAAAAAAGGGATTTCTTTTAGCTTGCTGACTCAAAGGAAAGCTTCACAATGGCAGGGGAAAACGATGGCATGAGCAGAAGGTGAACATCACCTCCTCACCAACATCAGGTGGACAACAGGAACAGGTCCATGAGCTTTGAGTATTATATGTCCTACTTTTAACTAGCCTCTGGTTAGCACATAGTTCTCTCACTTGTTCTGTGTCCTTTCTTAAATAGCGTAAACTGCCCCATGTGTTAGAGGCTTATTTTGGCTTACAGTCTTGAGGGGAAGATTCATGATGGCAAGGAGAAGATGGTACAGCCGAAAGGCTGGACATCACCTCCTTGCCACAGAAAGTGGAAACAGCATCAGGAGAGGGAACCAAATTAACATTGGCAAATGGGGGAATAATAAATCTCAAGGTCCTAACTCAGTGACACACCTCCCCCAGCACCCTCCAAATTACCACCAGGTGGGGCTAAAGCCTACAAACCCATGACTTTATGGGAGACATTGGTCCAAACCACTACAGGATCTAACTTCATTGACATGTAAATATTGTCACAGCACCATTTGTGGACAATATGATCTTTTCAATTAATTAATTAATTAATTAGAGAGAGAGAAAGAAAGGCAGACAGAGAGATAATGGGTGTGCAAAGCCTCTTGCCACTGCAGATGAGTGCCAGATACTTGTGCCATCTTATGCATCTGGCTTATGTTGGTCCTGGGGAGTCAAACCTGGGTCCTTTGGCTTTGCATACACTTTAACCACTAAGCCATTTCTCCAGCCCAAGTTGACTTATTTTTTTAAAAAAACTCCATTAAAGGGGCTTTGCAACTTTTCTTTTGTAGAATATTGCATGGTGTTGCAGTCAGATTCACATTGCTGGCAGAAAACACCCTACCAAGAATAGCTTGTGGGGAAAAATATTTTAGCTTCTAGGCTCAAGCAGAAGCTCCATGATGGCAGGGGAAAATGATGGCATGGGCATCACCTTCTGGCCAACATTAGATAAACAACAGCAACAGGAGTGTGTACCAAACACTGGCAAGGGGAAGCTAGCTATAACACCAATAAACCTGCCCCCTAACAGTACAGGGCCTCCAAGAGGCTTTAATTTCCAAATGGCCATCAGCTAGGGACCTAGCATTCAGAATACCTAAGTTTATGGTGGACACCTGAATCAAGTCAGTGAACATGGTTAAAATCACTTTATTTTATTGAATCAGCCCCATGTTTCCTTGATAGATACCTGCTGTCCAAGCAGACACTGCACACCCACCTCAGGCTTCTGAAAAGCTGTGCTAAATGTCCACCTCTCCACTTGCTGCTTCTCTGCTTAGTGGCAAATTCCAACCAGTAGCCAGTGTGTTCACACCTGTGTCTGCATGCAGCTGAGACCACCATGAATGTGATCCCATACAAAATCATAGGGTTACTTTAAAGATATATGCATATATATTCTATATATAAAATTTGAGGGAGAGAGAATGGGTGCACCAGGGCCTCTAACCACTGCAATCAAATTCCGGATGCATGTGCCAAATGTGAATCTGGCTTTATATGGATACTGGGGAATTGAACTTGGGTCCTTGGGCTTTGCCAGTAAGTGCCTTAATCGCTAAGTCATCTCTTCAGTCCCTAAGGTATTTTTTTAGATGACAATGTTTTGTACATGCTTGCAAGTTTGGGGATGCATCAACATCCCCTTCTGGACCCACAAACACAAAATGGTTTACTATTGTAGGTAGAAATACCAGTCATATGCCCTGGATGCCATTCTGATGTATTTGCAGCTTTGCTTGGGTTTCACTTTTCCCCCCTTTATTGCTTTTTTTTTTTCAGAAAGAGAGAGAGGCTGAAGTGATGCCTTGATGCCTTAGCAGTTAAGGTACTTCCCTGTGAAGACTTAGGACCCAGGTTTGATTCACCAGTACCCATGTAAGCCAGAAACCCATAGTGGCACATGTGTCTGGAGCTCATTCGCAGTGACTAGAGGCCCTGGTTCACCCATTCATCCTCTCCCCCCATTTCTCACTAATAATTAAATAACTAATAAATAAAATGTAAAATAAATATAAATGTATTGCAGTATGATTGGTATACAGTAAACTGCACATGCTTAAATTGGATGTTCTGATGAGTTTTGCCCTATGTCTGTTTAACAGTGACACCATCACAAACAAATGTAAAGATACATTTCCAGGACTTCCTTGTAATCCATCTCCCCCACCCAGTCTTCAGCTAAGTTGTTTCGCTTACATGTGCTAGAATTTTGTATCACTGGAGTCTTGGTGTGGCTTCTTTGACACCATGTGATTTTTAGGTAAGTGGAGATAGGTCAGTAGTTTCTTTATATTGATGAGTGGTATTGCATAGCACAGATTCTTTTCTCACAACTAGTTTATCCTTTCAAGAAATGTGGATGGAGGCTGGGCGTGGTGGCGCACGCCTTTAATCCCAGCACTCAGGAGGCAGAGGTAGGAGGATCGCCATGAGTTCAAGGTCACCCTGAGACTACAGAGTTAATTCCAGGTCAGCCTGGACCAGAGTGAGACCCTACCTCAAAAAAACAAAAAAAAGAAAGAAAGAAATGTGGATGGAGCCCAGTATGGGGTGCATGCCTTTACTCCAAGCACTCAGGAGGCAGAGGTAGGAAGATTGCCATGAGTTGGAGGCCAGCCTGAGACTACATAGTGAATTCCAGGTCAGCCTGAGCTAGAGTGATATCCTACTTCAAATGAGAAAGAAAGAAAGAAAGAAAGAAAGAAAGAAAGAAAGAAAGAAAGAAAGAAAAAGAGAGAGAGAAAGAAAGAAAGAAAGAAGGAAAGAGGAAAGGAAAGGAAAAAGAAATGTGGATGGAGCAGGAGAAATGACTCAGTGGTTAAGTCATATGCCTGCAAAGCCTAAAGACCTAGGTTTGATTCCTCAGTACTCACATAAAGCTAGAGATACAAGGTGGCACATTTGTCTGGAGTTCACTTGCAGTAGCTAGAGGCCTTGGAGTGCCCATTTCCTCCCCCTCCCCTATCTCTCTCTCCTTCTTTCTCTCTCACATACTGAAAATTTTAAAAAAATGTGGGTCGTTCACAGTGTATGCTTATGCAAATAAAGTAACTGTGAACAGTTGTTTACAAAGACTTTGGACATAAGTCCTCATTCCATTTCAGTAAGCACCTAGGAATTAAATGGCTGGGTCATATTTTGGGTGCATTTTACCTTTATTTTTGTTTATTTACTTTTTATGAGAAAGAGAGAAAGAATTGGAACACCGGGGCATCTAGCCACTGCAATTGAAGACAAGACGTGTGCACCACCTTGTGTACATGTGTGATCTTGTATGCATGCATAACCTTGTGCATTTGGCTTATGTGGATTCTGGAAATCAAACCCGGGTCCTTAGGCTTCTCGGCAAGCAATATATTCGCTAAGCCATCTCCCCAGGCCCATTTTACTTTTTAAATAAAAATTTCAAGTTGTTTTCTGGAAACAGAAAAGGGTAACATCTTACCTCCTATCACCTTTATGATAATATGACATTTCAAAGTGCCTATAAAAACATGTGCTTTTGAGGTCAGCCTAAGATTACAGAGTAAGTTCCAGGTCAGCTTGGGCTAGGGTGAGACCCTACCTCAAAAAAAAAAAAAATACACACACACACACACATATACATATATATCAATCACACACTCACCTTTACTTCCCCTGTGTCATGAATATAGACTAGCTGATTAGGCAGCTGCAAGAATCCTCCTGTCTCTGCCTCCCCAGTACTGGGATGACAGTCTTGCATGCACCACCATGCACATGTGGGTGCTAAGGATCAAACTACAGTCTTCATGTTTGCACAGCAAGCACTTTCTAATGTGTCAAACTAAAATCCACCGAGGGAGACTAGAAAGATATTTCAAATATTTAAAAATAATAGATACTTTTTAATGGATTCCCTTCTTTCATAAACTGGTATTTAGCTTTGGGAACATCATCTTTTAAAGGCAGTCATAAGGAATCAGAACAAAAAAAATGAATATGTCACGATTTGCCTCAGACACAATGTTTGATTTCCCTTTAATTTGAAACATGGTGATTTCTCTTTCTGTTTTTCAAATCTGAATTTCCTCAAGGTCAAAATTTACAAGCCTGGCATAATGGCTCATGCCTTTGATCCCAGCACTGGGGAGGCAGAGATAGGAGGATCACTATGAGTTGGAGGCCACCTTGACACTACAGAGTGAATTCCAGATCACACTGGGTTAGAGTGAGACCCTCCCTACGTCACAAAGAAAGAAATAAAAAATATTAATTTGTGTGTGTGCATGAATGTGTGTGTGTGTGTGTGTGTGTGTGTGTGTGCCTCTCGCTGCTGCAAAGGAACACCAGACATTAGCACCACTTTTTGCATTCCATTGACATGGATGGCTTGGGAATTGAATGCGACCACCAGCCTTTGCAAGCTATTATGAGCAAGTTCCTTTCATCACTGAGCAATCTTCCCAGCCTCTCCATTTTTTACTTGCTAGGAATTATTGCCACCTGTCATTTGATGTGTTGTCAGTTTTATTGTGAACTCATTCCACCAAGAGTAAATGATACTTAGAAGTTGGTTAAGTTTTCTCTGTTAAACATTTGAGGTCATTTGATGAGACAAAAGGCACAGGTGCATAGCAAACAGGAAAAACTATGGTTGTGGTATACTGTTGACTCTCCATGCCCAGAATAAAAACACCCAGAGTCGTGGGGGCCACATCTAAGAACAAGGTCGAAGCATCCAATTTCAGTTCCCAGCTGCTCACCTATGTTTTTCTTCTCTGCTCTCCAGTAGATCTCAGGATTGTGGCCCTCTCCAGGCCATGAACACTGGCCTAGATGAGGCTAGACACCTGATCTTGGGCTGAGTGAAATTGGGCTTCAAATGGAAGTAATTTGGGCTCTGGAGAGATAGCTCAGAGGTTAAAGCACTTGCCTGCAAAGCCTAAAGACCTAGGTTCAATTCTCCAGTTACCTATGTAAAGAAAATGCACAATATGACACATATCTGTAGTTCATTTGCAGTGGCTGGAGGCCTAGTGAGCCCATTCTCTCTCTCTCTGTCTCCCTCCCTCCCTCTTTCTCTCTGTCTCCTAACAAATAAACAGAATATATGGGAAGTCATTTTACCTGAGTCAACCAAGGAAAAGAGTACACAAAATACAAAAGCAGAGAAATAAATAGGGTCAGAGAGCCATGCTTCCCTTCTGTGGACACGTTAATCTAGGCATCCCCCTATATGGAACTTGGTGCCAGACTGTCTAGAAGTCATCAGAAAGTGATATACTGGGCATGTGTCCAGAAAGCAATAGTAGATGACCTACTCGTCAACAGAAATTAGTAATAACCTAAATGTGTACTGATAGGGGAATAATTCAAATGGAATCTTTTCATACTATTTAATTCTTGGTCACAAACAGTTCTTAGCTAAAATTTTCTGTATAAGAGTGATAGTAAATAGAGATTTGTGGAGTATATGGTGTCTGTCACAAATAATCACTTTTGCCATTGTAGTATAAAATCTGCCGAAGTCAATGTGGGAGGGAAGGGATATGGCTGAATTCTAATACAATTATTATTTGTGAAAGACAGCACCAGGTGAGTTTGGCTTTAGGGCCCTTAATTTGAAGACTGGTTTAAAGAGATATGGCTTTATATTTTTGGCATGCAGAGCTCATTATAATATACTATTGGTGAGAAAGGCCCATCTTAGTATAGCATGGGTTGTTTGAGGCTGCATATGTAAGATGAATGTTCATGTGCACGCAAACCAGAAGACAAGGGCCTAGAGTGATGTTCAACAAATAGTAGTGGAGATATCACTAGGTTGTGAGATTTGCAATGACTTTTCTTTATGTTTTTATATATCATTATTTTTCACTTTTTAAAATTTTCTAATCTTCATTAATTTACTTAATTATTTGAGAGAGAGAAAGAGGTAGATAGAGAGACTGAACATTCCAGGGTCCCTAGTCACTGCAAACAAACTCCAGATGCATGTGACACATTGTCCATCTGGCTCTGTGTGGGTCCTGGGGAATTGAACTCCAGTCCTTATGCTTTGCAGGCAAGTGCCTTAACTGCTCATCCATCTCTGCAGCCCACAATTAAACATACTTTAATAAAACAATTCCATGATTGTTAGGGTCACCACATGGTATTATGCAGATCACATGCTCCACAGCTCCAGGAGACATACTTTACATGAGCTCCAATGCCAAGAGTTTCCCTTGTGTTGTGTCATAACGCAGCCCTCCCATATCTCGCTCTCTTTTTCATTCTGTCCACTTAATTCCACCAACACTTATTTGATACTGACAAGGTCAGCTATTGTCCTAGTGCAGAGGAGCTATCAGAAAACAAAATGCCTGCCCTCATAAAGTTTGCATGGAAATCAGGAACAAAGGCAGTGAGCAAAGCGAAGTATATACTGGTATGTTTGAAAATTAGAGGCTAGCAGGAAGGTAAGACAGAATCAAAACCCTGGGAAGGATGAGTTTTCTGCTTGTTCATTGAGGTGTCTTATGTAGTCCTGACCAGCGTCAACCTCGCTATACAGCTGTTGATGACCTTGAATCTGACCCACCTCCCAGGTGCTGGAATTATGGATGTGTGCAACTGAACCCCACAGGAGTTGCTATTTGATTGTTTGTTTTATTTATGAGAGAGAGAAAGAGAGCGAGCGAGTGAGAGAGAATGGGCATGCCAGGACCTCTAGCCACTGCCAATGCTGTATATGGGTATTGGGGAATCAAACCTGAGTCTGAGGCTTTCCAGGCAAATGCCTCAACCACTGAGCCTTCTCTCCAGTCCAATGGTTTCTGTTTTGGGGATTTTAAAAATGTGTGTGTCCACTAAGCCATCTCTCCAGCCCAACATGTTCTTTTTAAAATAAAATATTTATTTAATTTATTTATTAATTATTTACTGGGAGAGAGAAAGAGAGAATGAGGATGGGCATGCCAGGGCTTCTTCCCCCTGCAGACAAACTCCGTATGCTTGCTTCACTTTGTGCCTCTGACTTTTCGTGGGTACTGGGTAATTGAAATCAGAAAGTTAGGTTTTGCAGGCAAGAACATTACATACTGAGCTACTTTTCCAGCCTACTCTAGTTTTTTATGTTTTCTTTTTTTATAGTTGAGAATTGGGTCCCAACCCCTCTAATACCATATTTTTAGGCTTTTCCGCAATACACCCGATATCTGGGAGAAGAGTAGAAAAAAGAGATATCTAGTCAGACTCACAGTTTCCTAAGGCTCAGTCAACCACTGGCTGCTTTGCTTGCTTTTGAGCAGTAGCTAGGTAAGTCACCATGATGACCACAGTCTGTCAAGAGACTGTTCATTACATGTGGCCAGGAAAGAGGGGGAGAGAGAGGGATAGAAGAAGAAAAAGAAAGGGAGAGAGGGCAGAGTGAGGAGGGAAAAGGAGGAAGACAGAGGCATGGAGGGGGAAGAGGGAGGGAGAGGGAGGAGAAAGAGAGAGAGTAGAGGAGGGAAAGAAAGCCAGGCAGAGAAAGGAAGAAAAGAAGAGAGGAGAGGGTAAGAGAGAAGGGGAGAGGGAGAGAGAAAAGGAAAGGAAGAGAGGGGGGAGTAAGGAAGAGGGAGAAGGGAAAGAGGAGACAGAGAGAGGGAGGGAATGAGGGAAAGAAAGAAAAGCAAAGAGAAAGGGGAAAGGGAGAGAGGAAAGTTAGAGAGTAAGGAGAGGGAGAGAGAAAAGGAGAGATGGAGGGAGAAAAAGGGAAGGATGGAGAAGAGAAGGAGGGAAAAGAAAGAAGAGGGAGGGGGAGAGAGAGAAAGTGGGAGGAGGAAGGGAGGGAGGGAGGGAGAGGCAAAGGGGGAAGAGAGGGAGGGAAGAAAAGAGGCAGAGGGAATGTGGGAGAGGGAAAGAAGAAATACACAGAGAGAGGGAAAGAGACAGGGGGAGACACAAGGTACCTCTGAGGTAGGAGAATAGGTGAGAGTATGGGGTGCAGAGCCCCTTTTCAAAGCTTTACAAAGTCACCATATGGCAAAAGCCAGTTAGCCAGAGGAATGCTGGGAAACACATACCCTCCACCCCCAGCTGAGGTCAACAACAACTGGCCAATGCCAGTGTCCCAGGGCAACTTATTATGTTACTGAAACTGCAGTGCTGGGTGGAGAATAGATGTTGATCAGACATGGGATTCATGAAGTTGCTTGAAGAACTCAGGTATCAGGTAAAGCTTGTGCAGAAAAGCCCACACGAGTCACAAGAGCCCTGTGGCAGTCAGCTTTGCCTTGCTGCACCAATACCTGACCAACAAGCAGATTATTGGAGGAAAGGTGTATTTTTGTTTGTTTGTTTGTTTTTTCCAGGTGGGGTTTCACTCTAGTGCAGGCTGGTCTGAAGTTCACTAAGTAGTCTCAGGGTGGCCTTGAACTCACAGGGATCCTCCTACCTGTGCCTCCCATGTGCTGGGATTAAAGGTGTGGGCCATCATGCCCAGATAGGAAAGGTTTTATTTCAGGCTTACAAATTCCACAGAACCACCAATATCTGAAGAAGCTAGCTTACTTCCACATATCAAAACAGAGAAACATCACCAAACGGCAGCAAACTTGAACAGCCAGAACACTAACTCCTGAACACACCTTAGGGGTGGGCTGCAAACCTGCCCCCAGTGACATGTCTCCTCCCTGGTAAGGCCCCATCCACTGGAGACTATAGAGTCAAGCAAATTATGGGGCCCTGCATTCAAACCACTACAAGGTACTATATAAACCCCTAACTCTGTACAAACGTTGAGCTGACCCGCATCAGTCTTTACTCTGGTCTTCTCCCCTCCCCTCCCCTTCCCTTCTCCCCCTAATTCTTGTTTTTGTTTGTTTGTTTGTTTGTTTTGGGGGGTAGGGTCTCACTCTAGCTGAGACTGACCTGGAAATCACTATGTAGTCTCAGGGTGACTTCAAACTCTAGGTGATTCTCCTATCTTTGCCTCCCAATTGCTAGGATTAAATGCCTGTGCCACCATGCCAGGTCCCCTCAATTCTCTGTTTGGTGACATAAAATCTGGAACCCTTCCAGAGAAGATCTCTGAACCCCAGTGTTATCCAGTACCATACCCTTCAAAGCCCCATTTTCCCACTTCCTCCAACTGGGCCTGTGGAAGTTTAAATCTATGTCCCCTAATATGCACGGGTGTTATTAAAATTGAGTTTGCCATTTCTGTCCCTATAAGGCAGACTCCTGCTGAGTGGGAAGCATGTCACTGGGGACCAATCAGAATTCCAGCCTAAAGGTATGCAGAGTGCTTGAGCTTGGCCTGACATTCCCAAAGTGTGCTTGCTTGTGGTCTGGTTAATGGTGGCATTTCTCTCTGCATGGATCTGTGAAAGGGAGCCAGCTCCTTCCACCATTGTGGAACTTCTCCTGGATCTGTGAGCCTGAATTATTCCTTCCTCTCATAAACCAGGTCTGGTTTGGAGGTTCATCCCAGCGATATGAGGCTGACCACCACAGGCCCTACTTACCTGAGCCTAGTCAGCTGTGAAGGCATTCCCAATCATTGTTAGTCTGGAGTACTGCTTGGTTCTAAGAACCTAGTTCTTTCTGCTGGAGAAATGGCTCAGAAGTGAAGGCAATTGCCTGAAAAGCCTATTGTCCTGAGTTCCATAGTTTGATTCCCCAGTAGTCATGTAAAGTTAGATGCACCAAGTGGTGCATGCATCCAGGGTCCATTTGTAGCAGCTAGAGGTCCTGGCATGCTCATTCCATCTCTCTTCTATCTGTCTCTGCTTGAAAATAAGTAAAAGTAGACTTCCGGTTAAGATGGCGGCATAGGTACCACGCCAAAGCAGCCTGGGGGGAAAAAGACCAAAAAACCTCAGCAAAATACACACTTTTACTAAAAAGTGAGGTGTATAGGAAACTGAAGTGGCAGCGGAGAAGTAGGAGAGATCCAGAGCATCCAGAGCCTGCACAGGCCGGCAAAAGCGGCCCCAGCAGCTCCGCCAACTGCCGCGGTGGCGGAGCGCACCAGAAAGGTGCCAGACTTGGCTCCAGCCGCAGGAAAAGCCAGGTGCGGGAGCTTCCCCTCACACCGCGCTCTCTGCAACTCGAGAAACATAAGGGGAGAGTGGCAGCGAGCAGCGGAGGAGCAGACCGCGAGGTAGAAGAACACATGGAGCAGCGAGAGAACCAGAGCAGCTGCGGCTCCCTCCCCACCTGAGCCCAGCTCCAGCGAACAGAGCAGCATCCTGGGACCCAGCCACACCAACTTGAGCTGACAGCAGGACCCATGCAGGGGCAGAGTTCGGCAGCAACATCGGCAGCTCTGGAACTGGTACCAGCAGCCCCAGCAGCAGCAGACCCAGGAGCGTCAGCAGTGGCAGACCCAGGAGCAGCAACAACAGCAGACCCAGAAGCAGCAGCAGTTCCAGCAGCGGGGGTGCTGATCTGAAGGGCCACAGTTGTCAGGCTTGGTTTGCCAAGCAGAAAAAGCCAGTGCCCAGCTCCAGAAATCAGAACAGCAGCCCAACAACCCAGGCAGCAACTTGACTGAGACCAAAATCATCCAAGGAAACTGGGTTTGCACCAGGGAAGGGTCTCACTTGGTCACAAGCTGACTGGGATCCCTCAACAGACCAGAAATCTTAACCTCTGTGTTGATAGAGGATCTGGTTGTTATAATAACTACTCTGGCATACACACGTGGGGCTGTTTTTGACTGAATGGGTACACTGTTTAGTTAACTTTTAGAATCTACCGGTATTTTATTCCACTCAGCCTACTTGAATACTCCCATAGCAGGGAAACTGAACCCCTAGGAGCACCTTTGTAGATACTCTCAGAGTCTTAAGAGCCACATCTAACACCTTAAGCTCCTACCCTGAAAATATATAAGATCAAATCAATTGATACAGCTAAGAATACACAGCTAGCTAGGAAATCCAAGCATTAACTTAATCCAAGATGCAAAAATATATACATTATAACACAAGAAACAATAAAAAGCAAGATGATATAAATCCACCTAAAAATATTAATGCATCAGAAATGACCTCCAGTGAGAACGAGTTAGAGGAAATGCCTGAAAAAGATTTCAAAAGAATGATTGTAAATATGTTCAAAGAAGTCAGAGAACAAATCAAAGGAGTCAAAGAGGAACTTAAAGAGGAAATCAAAGGAATCAAAGAAGATGCAGGACACCAATTTCATGAAATAAAGAAGGCAATACAAGACATAAATAAGGAAATAGAAATAATAAAGAAAAACCAGTCAGAATTACTAGCAAGGAAGAACAAAGTTAATGAAATAAAAAACTCTGTATAAAATCTCACCAGTAGAATGGATGAAGGAGAGGACAGAATATCTAAGCTAGTGGCAGATCTAATACAGGCCAACAAAGAGAAAGACAAACTTATAGAAAAGTATGACTGGGAATTTCAAGATATTCGGGACATGATGAAAAGATCAAATATTAGAATTCAGGGCATAGTAGAAGGAGAAGAATTTCACTCAAAAGGCATAGTAGGTGTCTTCAACAAAATCATAGAAGAAAATTTCCCCCAAATTGGGAAAGAGGTGCCAATACAGATACAGGAAGCCTTTAGAACCCCAGCCAGACAAAACCTGGAAAGAACCTCTCCTCGCGATATTATAATCAAACTTCCAAACACGCACACCAAAGAAAAAATATTGAGGTTAGAGAGAAAAATCAAGTTACCTATAAAAATAAGCCCATCAGGATTACAGCAGATTATTCAACACAAACTTTTAAAGCCAGAAGGGCTTGGGGTGATATGTTCCAAGTTCTGAAAGATAACAACTGTCAACCAAGGTTACTTTATCCTGCAAAGTTATCCATTCAAATAGACGGAGAAATAAGAATATTCCATGACAAAAGCAGGTTAAAGGAGTATTTGAAGACAAAACCAGCTGTACAGAAAATACTTGATAGAATCCTCCATGCTGAAGAAAAGGAAAAGCACACATGTAAGGAACCTAGCAAAAACAAGCAATACTCAAATACTAGTTAACAAAAGAGAGCACAGGTAGAACCAGAACCACAAAAAAAAAAAAAAAAATGGCAAACATAATACACACCTTTCAATAATATCTCTTAATATCAACGGCCTCAATGCCCCAACAAAAAGACATAGATTCACAGACTGGGTTAAAAAGCAGGATCCTACAATTTGTTGTCTCCAAGAAACTCACCTTTCTACAAAGGATAGACATTACCTTAAGGTGAAAGGTTGGAAGACTATGTTTCAAGCAAATGGGCCTAGAAAACAAGCAGGGGTTGCTATCCTAATATCGGACAGGGTAGACTTTACTCCAACGTACGTCAAGAAAGATAAGGAAGGTCACTTTATATAGATTAAGGGCACACTCCAACAGGAGGACATTACAATCCTAAACATATATGCACCTAACATGGGGGCTCCCAAATTCGTCAAACAAACACTATTAGAACTAAGGTCACAGATAACACCAAACACAGTGGTGGTGGGTGACTTTAACACCCCACTCTCATCAATTGACAGGTCATCCCAGGAAAAAATAAACAGAGAGGCATCTGGACTAAATGAGGTCATAGAAGGAATGGACTTAACAGATATATACAGGACATTTCTTCCAAAGGCTGCAGAATATACATTCTTTTCAGCAGCACATGGAACATTCTCTAAAATAGACCATATATTAGGACACAAAGCAAATCTTAACAAATTCAGGAAAATTGAAATAATTCCTTGCATTCTATCTGACCACAATGGAATTAAACTACAAATCAGTAGCAAGAAAGGCTATAGAGCATACACAAAATCATGGAAACTAAACAATACACTACTAAATGAGGGGGTCAATGAAGAAATCAAAAAGGAAATCAAAAAATTTATAGAGTCAAATGATAATGAGAACACAACATACCAAAATCTCTGGGACACAATGAAGGCAGTTCTAAGAGGTAAACTTATAGCCTTGAGTGCCTATATTAAGAAATTAGAAAGGTCACAAGTAAACGACCTAATGCTTCGCCTTAAAGCCTTGGAAAAAGAAGAACAAGGGAAACCAAAAATCAGTAGACGGGAAGAAATAATAAAGATTAGGGCAGAAATTAATGAAATAGAAACAAAAAGAACAATCCAAAGAATTAATGAAACAAAGAGTTGGTTCTTTGAAAGGATAAACAAGATTGATAAACCGTTAGCAAATCTGACCAAAAGAAAGAGAGAAGAGACACAAATTAATAAAATCAGGGATGAACAAGGTAACATCACAACAAATTCCAGAGAAATTCAAAAACTCATAGGGACATACTATAAAAGCATATACTCCACAAAGTATGAAAATCTGAAAGAAATGGATGATTTCCTTGATCTATATGACCTACCTAAATTAAATCAAAAAGAGATTAATCACTTAAATAGACCTATAACAAACATGGAGATCCGAACAGTTATCAATAATCTCCCAACTAAAAAAAGCCCAGGCCCAGATGGATTCACTGCTGAATTTTACCAGACATTTAAGGAGAGCTAACACCATTGCTTCTAAAGCTTTTCCAGGAAATAGAAAAAGAAGGAATTCTACCAAACTCCTTCTATGAGACCAGCATCACCCTGATACCAAAACCAGGCAAAGATAGAACAAAAAAAGAAAATTACAGACCAATCTCCCTCATGAACATAGATGCAAAAATTCTCAACAAAATACTGGCAAACAGAATACAAGAATATATCAAAAAGATCATTCACCCTGACCAAGTAGGCTTTATCCCAGAGATGCAGGGATGGTTCAACATATGCAAATCTATAAATGTAATACATTACATAAACGGGTTGAAGGACAAAAATCACATGATCATCTCATTAGACGCAGAGAAAGCATTTGACAAAATCCAACACCCCTTCATAATAAAAGTCCTACAGAGATTGGGAATAGAAGGAAAATATCTCAATATAATAAAGGCTATTTATGGCAAGCCTACAGCCAACATATTAGTAAATGGGGAAAAACTGGAAGCTTTTCCACTAAAATCAGGAACAAGACAAGGGTGTCCACTGTCCCCACTTTTATTTAATACAGTTTTGGAAGTCTTAGCCATAGCAATAAGGCAAGAGACACACATAAAAGGGATACAAAGTGGAAAGGAAGAGATCAAGTTATCATTATTTGCAAATGACATGATTCTATACATAAAGGACACTAAAGACTCTACTAGCAAACTGTTAGAGCTGATCAAAACCTACAGCAATGTAGCAGTATACAAAATAAATACACAGAAATCAGTAGCCTTCATATATGCTAACAACAAAAACACAGAGGATGAAATCAGAGAATCACTCCCGTTCACAATTGCATCAAAAAAAATAAATAAATAAAGTACCTTGGAATAAACCTAACCAAGGAAGTAAAGAATCTCTACAATGAGAACTTTAAAACACTCAAGTGAGAAATTGCAGAAGACACTAGAAAGTGGAGAAACATCCCTTGTTCCTGGATTGGAAGAATCAATATTGTGAAAATGGCAATCTTACCTAAAGCGATCTACACATTTAATGCAATCCCTATCAAAATTCCAAAGGCTTTCTTCATGGAAATAGAAAAAAACAATCCAAAAATTCATTTGGAATCACAAAAAACCTCGAATATCTAAAATAATACTGAGCAACAAAAATGAGGCTGGTGGTATCACCATACCAGATTTTAACCTATACTACAGAGCCATAGTAACAAAAACAGACATGGAGATCAGTGGAACAGAATAGAGGACCCAGATGTAAGCCCAAGTAGCTATAGCCACCTGATATTCGATAAAAATGCCAAAAATACTCAGTGGAGAAGAGACAGCCTCTTCAGCAAATGGTGTTGGGAAAACTGGATATATATCTGCAGAAGGATGAAAATAGATTCTTCTCTCTCGCCATGCACAAGAATTAAGTCCAAATGGATTAAAGACCTTAACATCAGACCTGATACTCTGAAACTGCTAGAGGAAAAAGTAGGGGAAACCCTTCAACATATTGGTCTTGGCAAAGACTTTCTGAATACAACCCCAATTGCTCAGGCAATAAAACCACAGATTAATCACTGGGACCTCATGAAATTACAAAGATTTTGCACTGCAAAGGACACAGTGAAAAAAGCAAAGAGGTAACCTACAGAATGGGAAAAAATCTTCACCAGCTATATATCTGATAGAGGATTAATATCTAGGATATACAAAGAACTCAAAAAGTTAAATAATAAGGAATCGAACAAGCCAATCAAAAAATGGGCTATGGAGCTAAATAGAGAGTTCTCAAAGGAAGAAATACGAATGGCATATAAGCATCTAAAAAAATGTTCTACGTCACTAGTCATCAGGGAAATGCAGATTAAAACTACATTGAGATTCCATCTCACTCCTGTCAGATTGGCCACCATCATGAAAACAAATGATCATAAATGTTGGCAGGGATGTGGAAAAAAAGGAACCCTTCTTCACTGCTGGTGGGAATGCAATCTGGTCCAGCCATTGTGGAAATCAGTGTGGAGGTTCCTAAAACAGCTAAAGATTGATCTACCATATGACCCAGCTATAGCACTCCTAGGCATATATCCAAAGGACTCATCTCATTTCCTTAGAAGTACATGCTCAACCATGTTTATTGCTGCTCAATTTATAATAGCTGGGAAATGGAACCAGCCTAGATGTCCCTCAACAGATGAGTGGATAATGAAGATGTGGCACATTTATACAATGGAGTTCTACTCAGCGATAAAGAAAAATGAAGTTATGAAATTTGCAGAAAAATGGATGGACCTGGAAAGTATTAAAGTAAGTGAGATAACCCAGGCCCAGAAACTGAAGCGCCCTATGTTCTCTCTTATATGTGGATCCTAGCTACAGATGATTGGGCTTCTGCGTGAGAATGAAAATACTTAGTAGCAGAGGCCAGTAAGGTAAAAAGGAGATATAAAGGGAAGAGAAAGGAAGGGAGGAGGATACTTAATAGGTTGATATTGTATATATGTAAGTACAATGATGGAGATGGGGAGGTAATATGATGGAGAATGGAATTTCAAATGGGAAAGTGTGGAGGTGGGGAGGGAGGGAATTACCATGGGATATATTTTATAATCATGGAAAATGTTAATAAAAATTAAAAAAAAAGATATGAAAAAAAAAGAAAATATGTAAAAATATTTTTTGAGGCAAGCCCAACAGACTGGCCATTTTTAATGTGAGAGAAAGTGAGAGATAGTTAGAAAGAGATAGAGAGAGGGTGAGAATTGGTTCACCAAATGCATGTATGTGCATGTGCAACCTTGTGCACTTGTGTCACCTTGCGTCTGGTTTACTTGGGACTTGGAGAGTTGAACACGGGTCCTTAGCCAAGCACCTTAATTGCTAATCCATTGCTCCATCCCCAAAATATTTTTAAAAGAAACCTTATTCTTACATAAGAACACTTTACATTTCACTGGTCTAAGATTTCCTTTCAACACATTTTTATTTATATCACAACAGAGGTTCACATGACACTAGGCCACTTCACACATAGCATGAGAACTTGCATTAGTATATTTGTTTCTCTGCCTTGGGCTTTAAGTTCTTCTCTTATGCTTTTTTATAAAAATACATTATTTTATTTTAACTAAATTATTTATTTAAGAGAACAAGGGGGAAAGAGAGAAAGAGGCAGTTGTGACAGAGAGAATGGGAATAACAGGCCCACTACCCTCTGCAAACATACTGCAGATGCATGTGCCACCTTGTGCATCTGGATTATGTGGGTATTGGGGAATTAAATCTGAGTATTTAGGTTTCACATACAAGTGCTAAGCCATCTCTCCAGCCCTAAATAAATAAATAAATACATAAAATAACTAGATAAATAAAAATTATGTACTTATTTTCAAGCAGAGAAAGATACAAACAAGAGAAGCGATAGAGAGCATGTGTGCACCAGGGTCTCTATGTAGCCCCTGCAAATGAACCTCGCACATATGCACCATCTTGTGCATCTGGCTTTATGTGGGGATCGGAGAGTCAAACCTGGGTCCTAAGGCATTGCAGGCAAGTTCATTAACTGCTAAGCCATCACTCCAGCCCTTAACCTTTTTTAAAATTTGAGGCACAGTCTCACTATGTTGCCCAGTTTGATCTTGAACTCAGTCAGTAGGCCAGTCAGGCTTTGAAGAGTACCCAAATAGCTGAGATGATACAAACACCAATCAGACCACTCCACGCTTATCTTACTTACTGCTGAGAAGCAACTGGCATGTGATGAATGCTCAGAGCATCTTTGTTGAATGAGTGATGGATAAAAGGAGTGGACAATCCTTTCGTCATAGTGTATTCCTAGCAATTAAGGACTATTCACAGGCTGGAAAGATGGCTTAACAGTTAAAGAACTTGCCTACAAAGCCAAAGGACCCAGGTTTGATTCCCTAGGACCCATATAAGCCAGATGCACAAGGTGGTACATGTGTCTGGAGTTTGTTTGCAGCAGCTGGGGGTCCTGGCACACCTATTCTCTCTCCCCCCCCCCTCTCTCTCCCCCTCTCTCTCAAATAAGCAAAACTTCAAATTTTTAAGGAACTATTCCCACTGGGCATGGTGGCACATACCTTTAATCCCAGCATTCGGGAGGCAGAGCTAAGAGGATTGCTGAGAGTTTGAGGCCACCCTGAGATTACATAGTGAATTCCAGGTCAGCTTGGACTAGAGTGACTCACTGCCTTGATAAATAAATAAATAAATAAATAAATAAATAAATAAATAAATAAATAAATAGATACAAGATAACTATACAAAGGAGACAGTGTGGTTTTAGAGTAACCCATCACTGCTTGGGAACCTTCAAGTTCATCAAGCATGCTTCATGTCACCCCTACCAGCAGTGAGCCTTAGGAAACCAACAAAAGCATTTCCCCTTTCCTGTGTTATAAGAATATACAGGGGACTGGAGATATTGTTTAGTGGTTAATGCCTGTGAAGCCAAAGGACCCAGGCTCAATTCTCCAGTACCCACCTAAGCCAGATGCACAAGATGGTGCATGTGTCTAGAATTCATTTACAATGGCTAGAGGTTCTGGATTGCACATTCTCTCTCTCTCTTCCTCTCTCTTTTTCTGTCTCTGCTTCCCTCTGTCTCTCTCAAAGTAGATAAATAAAAATCTTGAGAATATACAAAGCTGGGCATGGTGGCATACACTTTTAATCCCAACACTTGCAAGGCTGAGGTAGGAAGATCACTGTGAATTTGAGGCCAGTTAAGAATATACAGTAAATTCCAGGTTTGCCTGGAAAAGAAAAGCTTATACGCTGTGCTAAGAATCATGGGAGGTGAATTTGCAAAGATAAAGAGAATTCCACCACTTTGGGAAAATGAGGTCCTTTTATATCAACTAAGAGACCATTATCTGGACTTGTCTATGGGCCATTTTGTGGATATTTGAGTAGATAAGAATCTTGTTGTGTTTATAGGAAGTAAATTTTATTTTTATTTATTTGAAAGAGAGAGAGAATGGATATGTCAGGGCCTCTAGCCAGTGAACAAATGAACAAAACAAAAACAAAGGGAAAGAAAGGCTATGATAAATGTAACGTGTAGAATTAATATCTAAATGACATTATAGAAAACTCATCAATTATATACAACAGAGTTGAGATCTGAATGACTACCTTGTTTAAAGAGACGCCCTGATCTAAGGAAGTAAGTGTGTTGGCTGCTGCAGCTGTGGCTGTGAGCTGTGCTGTGAGAGCTTGAAACTGCACCAGAAGAACAGTGTCTAAGGCTTGCAAGATGGAAGGTTGAGGCTTCTACTGCTGTATCAGTAAGGTCTGTATGAACTGCTGAAGTTGGAAGGGAAAATTGATTACAAGACTAGTGTTAGGTGTAACTGTGCCCACCTAAAACCTTTTAGTCAATAAAATTTATCATACTAGACAAAATTTTTTCTTTGTATATATATCTGAGTCCTTAATAAGATTATCCTTCTTTTGGAAAGTTAAACAGTGCAGTGGGGCTCAGTGTCACACAAGTAAGACTACTGAGTCACAGAGTACTGGGTAAAAGCCTATGCATCGGGGCCACACCCAAGAGGCCCAGATCTCTGAGTGCAGCCCCAAACTGTTCAGAGTGTCATCTTTTATTGGAAATAACCACATGATGTTCATAGTAAAAATAGGATGGGTGTTAAACCACAGAGTTACATACTGTTAAACAAGGGGGGATATTACAAGAAGTCACAGGTCACATAGGTGGAACTGAGGCAAGAAACATTCTATGCTATGTAATCACAATGTTATTTAGAAAAAGAGAGATACAGGAAGGTCATGGTACACTGCACAGAGGGACCATCCCATTCCTTAGGTAACTGTAAACACCTGCATTTTGCAATAAGGCCCAGAACTTCTCCTTTATCTGTTAGGAAGATCAACTTGGGTGGTGGCCTCAATGATGTGTGCCTAAAGGCAAGGGCTGCACAGGAGGATGTTTGACTAAGTCTATTGTAGCTTTTCACATCCCATTTTCCATTCTCTCCTCTAATACAACAGTAAGTCAAATCCTTGGCTCATAGAGAACAGTGTCTAGGGTATTTTCATCTAAGGGGATGTATTGCGCCCACATTAGTTTAACAGAATTTATTCTATTTTTAACATATCTACTTACAGAATTAATAATGCAAGGTTCTATGGTAAAGCCTAAGAGTAGTAGTATTAGGGGCCAGCAATAGAAAAGGGTAGTCAGTCATGGAGACCAATTAAACATATACTAAAACCAATTAATCGTGACTTGTCTCTGAAGTTCTCTTTCTTTGAATTTTTTCTCCAACTAAAGCCTGTGTATTTCAGATTATTCCCAAATGATTGGCACAAAACAACAAGTTTCACCCAAAACCATACATAGGCCCCCTTGTTTCAAAGAAAAGTAAATCTAATCCTTTTCTATTTTGTAGCACTACTTCTGCTAGAGAATCAACTTGTTTCAGATGGCTAATGGAACTTCCTAGGTGTCCTAAGTCCTGGTCTATTTGTTCACTAAGCAGTCTAATATTTTTGTCTCCTACCTCCAGGGAAGCAGTTCCTAATGTAACAGACCCAGCAATACTGGCTCCTATCAGTACAGGTACTAGTATCCGGTGACTCTTTTGGTCCTTCCCACCAAGGTGGTGATTATGCTCATATGTTCTCTGCCTGATGTTCCATCATATAAGAAGACTTGGGGAATAACATGAGATAGTACACAAACAAAGGCCCATTATCTGATCCTATCTTGAGGGGCAACCCATAGCGGGGAATTATTTCCTTTAACAATTTCTTAACTACTCTTTGGGCTGTCTCAGTCTTGGTCAGGAAAGCTTACACCCATCTTGACATGGTATCAATATAAATAAGTAAATATTTATACCCATACTGACCTGGCCTTACCTCTGTAAAATCAACTTCCCAATATTTACCTGGCTCTGTTGCCCTTTCCCACATCCCCATTGTCAGAGGAGGCATTTGTCTGTCAGCAGGCCTGACATCAGGTACTGATGTCCTTGATGACTGAGTCCATACCTGGGAAAAAAACTATTAGCTCTGCTAGCCTGTGTGCTAGGTCTACCAGTCTGTTCCCATTAAGTTTGGTGGTCTCCCTTTTCTGACAACCCAGGCTATGGATTATGACTACTTTACCAGAGTTCCAAAATGGCAGCCAGTAAGTCCAAATTTTCATTTTTATTTATTTTTTATATATTTATTTTATATATTTATTTATATATTATTTTATATAATATATATTATATATTAAATATATATATTAAAATATATATATTAAAATATATTATATTTTATATAATATATTTTATATATTTATTTTTCAAGAAACCCCACAGGGTTTCTTCAAAAGTCACCACAGCTTCCCCTGCATATCTGATTCCATCCATGACAAAGCTGCTGCCATCAGAATACAGATCAGGGTCCAGCCAATGCACATCTGTCAGGTCAGGTGGAGTCCATGGAAGGTGGAGGTGATCTCTAGGCATTCATGCACAGGAGTTGATGCCCCATCAGTTTCTGGCACCAGGGAGGCTGGATTCAAAGCCTTGGTTTGGTGAAACTGTGTTCTTGATCGATCTAAGAGCAAGGCCTGATAGTGGGTTATGCAAGAGTTGGAGAGCCATCGGTCTGGGGTGCTTTATAAAATAATCTGTATTGCATATGGGTCCATAAATGATAAAGTCTGGCCCAAGGGTAATTTGTCAGCATTCTTTGTCAAAATAGAAGCAGCTGCAATACCCCTGAGATAAGGCGACCACCCCACAGCTACTGGTTCTAACTTCTTACATAAAGCCACTGATTCATGCCATAGCCCCAGTCTTTGGGATAGAATTCCCCTAGCTGTCCCCTTCTTTTCACCCATGTATGAGAGGAAGGGTTTGGTTAAGTCTGGAAGTGCCGGGGCAGGGGCTGTTAAAGCTGACTTTAATTCTTGGAATGCTTATTCCTCATTTTCAGTCCAAGTAAAATCATTTTCTTGCCCTCTTATAGCCTCATATAGAGGCTTGGCTAATTCAGCAAACCATGGGATCAAAATTTTGCAATACCACATAGCTCTGAGGAATTCTCAAATTTGTCTCTTAGTCTGAGGTATGGTGATCTGGGTGATGGACTGATTTCTAGAGACTGATAGCATCCTCTTACCTCTTTGGAGTGCATATCCCAAGTAGGCTGCCTTATGCATGCACAGTTGAGCTTTCCTGGCTGATACATGATAGCCTAGATGTTGTAAAGTGCTCAGAAGATGCTCTGTGGCAGAGAGGCTTCCTCCTCTGTTCCTGTGGCTAGGAGAAGGTCATCTACATACTGCAGAAGAGTTACTTTATGTGTCTCATTGTGGAAAGCCTGATAATCCTTATGGAATGTCTTATCAAAGAGGTTGGGGGAATTTCTAAACCCCTGTGGGAGACTAGTCCAGGTTAACTGCTCATTGGTACCTTGTTCCACATCTGTTCATTAGAAGGAAAAATGGGCTGACTTCCCTTTGCCAATGGGATGCTAAAAGCATCTTTTGAGTCCAGTACAATATAAATTTACCTAGCTGGTGGAAGTATACTGGGCAAAGTAAAAGGACTGGGCACAATGGGATGTATATCTTGCATCCATTTATTTACTTCTCTCAGATCTTGAACAGGTTGATATTCCCCTGTTCCTGGCCTTTTTACTGGCAAGAGGGGGGTGTTCCAGGGTGCCTGGCAAGGGACTAAAATGCCAGCCTCCAGGAATCTCCTGTTTCTTTATGCCCCATTTTGCTTCTAGAGGCATAGTATATTGTTTGACTTGTACTGGAGTCACCATTCATTTTAGTTCTGTGATGACTGGTATTTGGTGGGCCACTAGACAAGAGCTATCATTTTCAGCCATACCTTTGGAAGCTTATCAGGAGGTCCTGATTTTTCTCTGTGATGGGGTTCTCTAATAAAAGGTATTTTCCCAGTGGCCCAGTCACTCAAACTGTTGGCTTGTCTATAGATACATCTCTCTGCATCTGAGTGGTAGGCTCTCATGCTAGTCCAGGCTGACCTGGAACTCGCTATATAGTCTCAGGGTGACCTCGTACTCTCAGGGATCCTCTGCCTCCCAAGTGCTGGGATTAAAGGAATGCACCACCACACCCAGCCAGAGTATCATCTTTTATTGGAAATAACCACGTGATGCTTATAGTAACAAAAAAGGATGGGAGTTAAACCACAAAGTTACATACTGTTAAACAAAGGAGGGGGTATGATAAGAAATCGTTAGGTTACATAGGTAGAACTGAGGAAAGAAAAATTCTATGCTATGTAATCACAAAGATATTTGGAAACAAAGAGATAGAGAAAAGTCATGGTACATTGCACGGAGGGATCATCCCATTCCTTAGGTAACAGTAAACACCTGCATTTTGCAATAAGGCCCGTGTTAATGATTCCTGAAACTTCATCTGTCAGGAAAATCATCTTGGATGGTGGCCTCCATTATGTGTGTGTAAAGGCTAGGGCTGCATAGGAAGAGAGTTGACATTCCATTTGCCAAGAGGCTAAATAAAAACTCAGCAGTAAAATAAGGCATTTTATTTCCTTTTCTTACTGCCACCCCAAAATAACCTTTTTCTCCACACCCAGAGTATGGATCCTCATTCAGTCTTAAAACAAAATCTTAACCTTGTGTTAACCAGGCAAAACATGACTTCTCTGCAGCATTCCCTTAGTAGAGATGGCACTCATTTTTGTGATTCTGCTTTATTATTATTATTTTTTTATGAGGAACACAGCCTAGTTAGGACTTAATTACCATGATCTTTTATGGCACTGTTAGTAGAACACAAGCAACCAAGCATCCAATGGAAGCTCCAGCAAAGGTCTTGATGTCCTTCAACAGTCTTTTGCCATGTTTATGAAATGCAGATGCTGCCCCCAGGGGGCAAATGCCCAGAAACCCGCAGGCTGCAAAGGACAAGTTGAACCACCTCATTCTAGCTGCCAAAATGACAGTGCCACTGCGGCTGAAGTAAACAAAAAAGAAAACGAAAAAGAAAAAGAAATAAAAACGTGTTGCAAATTGCCAGTTTATCCTATGTACACCTTAATCGTATAGTAATCATCATTCCACTAGAACTTCAACATATGCCTTCTCTTGTTTGAAACACAGTTGTATCATTTACTTTTTACTAAGCCCAGGAATTTTTCAAGGAACGCATTTCTTTTACCTCTTCACCTGGTTATTATAGTATTATTAATTTAAAAAAATAACATTATATATATTTTCAGCACCTAGCTTATGCAATCTAATAATTGGAAAGAAACAGATACATAAGTTCCAATTAGCAAGATATTGGATATTTTTTCCTTTTCTAGGGAGAGGTGTTCCTCAAATGAAACAGAAAAGATGGTGTGCATTAAATTTCAAATGATCAACACAATTTTTTTTTTATTAGTACACCAGTTAATTTCAAGTGGAGCAAAATGCTCCTTTCCCCTCATTCTCATGCAACTGGTCTTTATCTTTTAAAACACTGATAAAATTAATCCATCTTGGGCAGGAGGGATGGCTTAGTGGTGAAGGTGCTGGCCTGCAAAGCCAAAGGACCCAGGCTCAAATCCCCAGGACCCATGTAAGCCAGCTGCACAAGGTAGCTCATGCTTCTGGAGTTCATTTGCAGTGGCTGGAGGCCCAGGTATGCCCCCCCCCCCCCGTGTATCTCTATCTATCCCCCAAAATAATAAGTAAATAAATAAATAAATAAATAAATAAATAAATAAATAAATAAAATTAACCCATGTTACCCTGATGTCATTCAACATTGCCTCGCCTACCATGGCCTCATGACCACCCAAGAAGGTCATGCTGAGCATTGACCACTTCTCTGGGGCAGGCTTCACTCCTCTGCTGTGGAGCCCCGCCCCTCTCTATTGAGTGGGCTGGACCAAACAGGCTGGCCACGTCTCCATGCATGCATACTTGTGATGTCACTGCGTCGTCGTGGAGCCCTGTCCCCCTCTATTGAGTCACTTATGCCAAACATGGTAATGGGGCATCCTTAGCCTCTTACCCTGTGTGACCACGACTGCAGGCCACGTGTAAGAGTGTTTCCTCTCCTCGCTAGTCCTGCTGTTTTCCTCCACCAGCATGCTGTCTTCCATGCCTCCAGGCGTATTTAAGGGCTGTGCACCAACTCCATCACCCCTATCCCTGAATGGATATGGGTAGCACTTAAGTCCCTGTTGGACCTTGGATTCTGTGACCTTGGGTGGTCAGGTGCTGTCTCTGTCTTCTCTGGTATCCCGGATTAAGAAGGTGATGGCAAGATTTGAGCCAGCCACAACATTGCAGAGCTCGCTGTGCACCCAGGGCCTTCAGCACGTTGTCCAGGGTCACTCCTGGCTGTGGTCAGCTTGACAGCTATTTTCAGCAGTAGTCTAAAGGAACATCCACGTCCAGACATGGTAAACTCTGACAATTCTTGTCTCTCCAAACATCATCTTCCCTGTTTGACTCGTACAGTGATGGAGGCTGGAGGGATCCCACACTTCAAGACTGAAAGTCTGCAAGGGCCTTGATTTTAAGGACAGGTTTTTCTCTCACTAAAGCAACAGAAAATGAGAAACATAGAGTGATTTTTGCCTTAAGGGAAACAGGAAATCAGGATGGAGAACTGAATTGCATCTGCCTGGGGCTTGCCTCTATCTGTAGTTCTCAACACCTCCTGTAGGCAAGACTCATTCATAGGATGATTAAGGAATAGATTTTATTCTTAATTGACTTCATTTCCCACAGCAGCTGACCTTGAAAAAAAAAATCCCTCGTGTCTACATTCTCAAAATTCTTACACATATATAGTGAACAGATGACAAAGCAGATACCAGAACAAGACAGAAATGCACATTTCAGACTTGGGATGTCCTTTAACTCTGTGTGATACCCTTCAGAGCAGAGTCCTCCTAACAGCTTATGAGAAAAGAATCCTAGGCTTCCTGCAGCAGAATTTCTCTTTAAGGCCATGCTCAGGTATAGTTATACATTGTACAAGTTCATGAAACACTGATCTAACTCCTGCAGCAGTGCTAAGTTCTAAATATTTGTATATCTGCAATTCATCTGGTAGAATCCCAAATCCCAGGCTCAAAAGATGGCTTAGTAAAGATGCTTGTGTACAAAGCCTAAGGACCCAGGTTTATATACCCAGTACTCACATAAGCGAGATGCACAAGGTCATGCATGTGTCTGGAATTCATTTGCAGTGATTAGATGACATGGCATTCCCATTCATATTTTCTCTCTTGCTCAAATAAATAAAATATTTTTAAAAAATCGAATGCCCAATAGGATGTTACTAGAAGGTACAGGCTTGCAAGAGATAACTTCATGAGCACAGAGTCCATCTAAGTGACAGATCTCCTAAGAGTCTTCTTGCTACTGCATAATAAGGATGCA
The DNA here is from genome assembly GCF_020740685.1 of Jaculus jaculus. Lineage (NCBI taxonomy): Eukaryota > Metazoa > Chordata > Mammalia > Rodentia > Dipodidae > Jaculus > Jaculus jaculus. Next base: position 1,139,301 of record NW_025423388.1, read on the forward strand.
ATGACAAGATGGCCAGGTACAACTTGAATGAAAGTAGATCTTGGTTGTCCAGTCTCCTGCAATGTGAGAAATATATCTTATTTATGAGCTGTCTATGCCTGTAACCTCAGCCTGACTCAACTAAAACAAGTGAGTGGCCCTGGCGTGCCCATTCTTTCTCTCTCCCTCTATCTGTCTTTCTTTCTGTGTCTGTCACTCTCAAATAAATAAATAAATTTAAAAAAAAAACACAAGTGAGTGGTCTGGCTTAAAGTGTTAAGACATCAATTGCTGGAAGCAAGACTAGATGCACCAATTTAGAGTCTAGGTGATAATATTGACACAGCAATTATTTCTGAATTTGAACTCGATCAGCATGTAAATTCAGCAATACAAACATTTTATTTGTGATCAGCTTCAAAGAATACCCCTACCATGGGAGACTTCACTTCAAAGAATGACCTGTTCTTGCTGTGCTTGCCTATCAGAATGTTGGTTCCACCAAATGTCTCATTGGAGCACCCAAATGCTTCATAACTTCACTCGTAAAATGTTAAAATTGTTTCCTTCTTCTTTCTCTGTTCTATCCTGAGTTGCAGTTCTATGTAACTGGTTAAAAAGTTCAGCTCCATGCCTTCTCTCAGGATTTCTGCTCCAGAGGCTTCTCATGAGTGTCCACTGCCACCACGGAAGTGTTTGGGAAATTACAATGAGACATAAGGTAAGAAAAATACTAAAAGAGGGAGGATTTCTGTATTCCTTTTCCATGCATTATTTGCCTTTCTCTGCTTGAGTGATTAATCCATTTTTTTTTCTTTGAGTACTCATGGCTGCATTGTATGCCCACTTCTGGCTCATAAAAAGAAATTAATTGTTGCTGATAAACATTCTGGCTGGGCATAGTGGCACACACCTTTAATCCCAGCACTCATGAAGGAGAGGTAGGAGGATTGCAGTGAGTTTAAGGCCAGCTTGAGGTTACAGAATGAATTCCAGATCACATTGGGCTAGAGCGAGACCCTACTTCATGAAAGGAAGGCTGGAGAGATGGCTTAGCAGTTAAGCACTTGCCTGTGAAGCCTAAGTATCTCAGTTTGAGAGGATTGATTCCCCAGTACTCACATAAGCTGGATGCATAAGGTGGTACATATATCTGGACTTAATTAGCATTGGCTGGGATGTGCATATTCTCTCTCTCTCCCTCCCACCCTCCCTTTGTCTGTCACTCTCAAATAATAAATAAATAAATAATTGTTCTTCTCCTCAAATATGCCTGTTGCCAGATATTTCTAGAATCCTAAAATTGTTGCTTTATGCCATTTATCTATATCTACACGTCTATTTATACATATATATTTTTTAGCAGAAACAGAGTGAAATGTTTATCGTGCCCTGTTTTGGAAACTGTGGTCGTTTGATGCAAGTGTCACCCATAAACTTGTATGTTCTGTATGCTTGATCCCCAGTGGACAGAAATTTGGGAATTGGAAGCTTGCTGGACATGTGTTGTTGGGGGTGGGCACATGGGTGTTAAAGCACATTCTCCCACTGCTGTTGACCACGTAATGTTGGCCAGGAGGTTATGTCCAGCCTCTGCTCATGCCATGTTTACCCTTCTATCATGGAGTTTCCCCTTGAGTCTTTAAGCAAAAATAAACCCTTTCCTCCCACAAAATGTTCAGCTCCCTATAGAAAACAGAATATTGTATTCATTTACATTTGTCTTTGTCATATCAGTACAAAGTATAGCACTTGGTACATAGTATGTGATCAATAAATATTTGTTTTGGATATTGGGTTCAAGAAAATTAGCACTGAGGTCTGTGTAAATAATAAAATAATACCCCTTTAACAACATTTGTTATGTAATTAATTTGCTTATTTTTGCTTTTCTATTTTCCATAGGAATTTAAGTCTTGAACTAGTTTATTTGTTTGTCTATTTGTCAGATAACTATTAGGCATCTGTTGCATAGCAAGTATTGTGCTTAAACCACACATAAAAAGTAGGAATTCAGCCTTTATCAGGAATACAGACCCCAGTAGGTTTGATGACATGTGTACTAATCATGGGACATAATTATAAATGTGAAATTATGCAGTATTTCAAAGACACACAGACACTCTGGGTTTTCACATTGAGATAGGTAGGTGATGGATATTTCTTGTGGGCCTGTGAGACTCACCTAGCTATAATAGCATCTATAACTGCCCTTGCCCTTTTCCTTTTCTTGTTTCCTCCCACAAGATTTTATATGATTCACTATGCAGCCTCAGGGAGGCTTGGAATTCATGGTGATCCTCCTACCTTGGCCTCCCAAGTGCTGGAGTTAAATGCATGCCCCACCATACCTAGTATAAGTGGAAAATCCTAAAAGTAAACACCTTATGAGTTTTAAATTGCTTGCTGCTCTGAGTAGATTAGTGATCTCACTTGCCATCCTCCTCTGCACCACTCAACACGTGTCATCACATTGACCGGTGTATCCATACTACAGATCCTACCCATGAATTAGTGAGATACTAACCACTTAAATATCAGGTCAAGTGGTACTATAGTACATTGATGATGTTCACATAACCCTGTTTTATTTTGTAGTGGTCCTGAAAAAACAAGTTTACTGATGCAAAGGTGTGAAAACATGGAAAGATAGATTGGGGCATACAAGAAAAAAATACTTTTAAAAGGTTCAACACTCTCGATTATTTCAGACATCCACTGAAGTTCATGGAACATAACACCCATGATAAGGGAGACTATTGTGGTCCCATAAGGAAGGTGAAAATACAGATCTCAAGGAAGCTTCCCCATACCACAGATGTCAGGGAAGCTTTCCCTTATATGTGCTTCAAGGACAAGGCATTGACTGAAAACCTCTAGTTCATTCTTTGTCCAGGCTACTTTCCTTGTAGTGTGGCCTGTAATGTTTGCTAGCATTTTCTAGGCATAGCACACACTCATGTCTCTATTGGTCATGCCATCTGGCCTCTGCAGTACCCTGACTCTCTCTATATATCCTACTTACTAACCTCCCCCCCCTTGCCATTTCCATTTAATTTTTTGCATAATTAATCAAAATGAACTGTACAGATTGGATGCTCACATTTTAATTTCAGGGGAATGTGTGCTCATGGTGGGAGCCCACGATGCTGCCATTTCCATGATGTCATCCAGGTGACATTGCCTATTTGCATACTCTCTGTGCCCAGTTTAAGCAATGTTGTGTCCTGTGACCACTCTGCAGTCCAGGGACTTTGACAGGTATAAGGTAGAATTCTGCATTGGAAACCACAGTTGCAACCTGTCTGAATCCCTTCCCATAAATGACCATCTCTGAGGACAAATTGGGAGAAGACGTGAATGCCACCACACAAAGGGAGCTAGCCAAAAGTAAAGGAATACTAGAGGGAAACAGCCAAGGAAGAGGAGAGAGACAAAAGCCTTGGTGTGGTGGTGACTGTGCAGCCAGTGTGTGCATATGTTAGTATATGGTGAGCTGAAGAAGAGATAGTCAACGATTTTCTTCCTCTGAGTGTTTATATCCCTGCACTAGAACCCCTTACTGACAGTGGTTGCACTAGATGATTTACATAATATAAGGAAAGCAGGTATGCTTTCAAACCTCTATACTTATTTTATACACAATGGGTTCATGTTCTTGAATGCCAGGTGGTGGAGATGAGGTACAAAATGCATTATCTAGTCCTGAGTATCTGACTTGGGTTCAAAAAAAAAAAAGTGTGTATTCCATGCTTGGCACAGAACAGCTGCTCTCTGAATATGGCTGCTCATGGTTCCATATTTGCAAAGACATAAGTAATACTTGCAGTTCTTGCAGTTCTTCAAGTAATTTCCTTACAACGCAGAGGGTTATTGGGGAAACAATGTCAATGTCAAATAACTAATATTGTTGGATGATAAACAGATGGAATGCTCCATTGCCTTATGCTTCATAGAATTTGCCAAAATAGTTTGTGCTAAGTTGATATGCAGGAGTCTAATTATGACCGGTGGTCTTGTTGTGATAAAGAAATGCTAAAATGTTCACTTATGAGTCACCTCATTTCAGAGAGAGAAAACAAGAATCTTGGATTCCAGTTGTCCTCTGTATCCATGGGAGATAGATTCTGGAGCACCAGCTGTACAGAAGACCAATAACATAGTTGAACTGAATTGGTGAACACTCTTAACCTGTGGCTTACACATCCAAGGATTCAAACTACTTTGTGTTGAAAGTCTCTTTTTAAAAAGCTTTTCTATTTCTTCCTTGATATGATTGCCTAAATAATACATCATGATATTTGTATAGCACTTACATTGTATTAACTTTTAAAAGTCACTTAAATTATATGGGAGACTGCACATACATTATGTATAAATGTCATGTGGTTTTATAGAAGAGGCTTTAATTTTGACTCATTTTGGTATTCCTGAGAGTCCTAGATGTCCTGACCTAGGTTGTGAATATTATGATACTCTGGGACTGTGTGTACGGTGTATTTGTTTTATTGCAAAATGCCTGCTTTTCTGAATATCTTCTAGTATTTGTATTACACTATTAGTCATTGCTATACTTAGTACCAGCCCACTGCACTCCAGTTATTTACACATTGTGTAATGTAACTATTACAACCATGATAGGTAATAGAGATATATAATACAGAGGTTAAAATTTGGAGTTAAAATAATTTTTCTTTGTCCATACACAGCAAAGATTGTAGGTCCGTGTCTTCTTGCTTCCAAAACCTGTACACAGACCTAACTTCTATACATATTTTTTCCACAAATGGATGAATGAATTCTGTCTTATATGTAAAGCATTGTGTCCTTGGGATACTGGGAGTCCCGGCATTATTCTTCATGTAGGAGGCGAGCCTTGCTTGAGGAGGTGTGTTACTGGAGGTGTGTCTTGAGGTTTCTAGCCTACTTTTCTGACTGAATGCAGGTGACCAGCCTGCCTACCACTCATGTTGCCATGCCATTCCTACCATAATGGACTATATCCTTGAAACTATAAGCCAAAGTAAACCATGCCTCCTTTAAACTCCACTTTTCAGGTGTTTGATCACAGCACCAAGTAAAGTAAGTAGTACTTCTAGTTAGAATTTGTCACTGGTATTTGAAAATTTACCACTTTACTAAAAAAACAAAAAACAAAAAAACAAAAACAAAACAAAACAAAAAAACCTTAAGAAGTTTGATGTGTGAATTTATTATGTCTGGCACTAAAAAATTCATGTCTTGAAAAGAAGAACCATTGCCTAGCAAATAATTAAAGCTGGCTTTCACCTTTGATCAGTCACTACAAGAATTCTATTAGATGACTCCTTTCCTGTAAGCTCTATGGTCAAGCAGCTTATGGCAAAACAATGTCCTTTAGGTACAATGCCATCAAAAAGAAAATCTTAAGTCCAAATAAATCATGTACCCTAATCATTTGTCTGTATGAACTTGACTAAATAAACTTTTTTTGTGTGTCTAATGTATGAAGAGAACTAGACTAGGCAGTAGAAGATTTGTATAAAAACCAGGAAAACATATTCTACCTTTAGTCAACTTACTGTCTTTTATTAGTAGAATACCTTTTCACATTTTCTATCCCATTAAGGCATACTTACTTTTGTCAAATTTTTATTAACAACCTCCATGATTATAAAAAATATCCCATGGTAATACCCTCCCTCCTCCCACTTTCCCTTTTGAAACTCTATTCTCCATCATATCCTCCCCCTCTCAATCAGTCTCTCTTATATTGATGTCATGATCTTTTCCTCCTCTTATGATGGTCTTGTGTAGGTAGTGTCAGGCACTGTGAGGTCATGGATATCCAGGCCAATTTGTGTCTGGAGGTTGCAGGTTGTATGGAGTTTCACCCTTCCTTTGGCTCTTACTTTATTTTGAATAGTACCTTTATTTATACTAGGTTTACCATAAGACTATAATATTATATGAACAACTAAATGTGAGATATGCTCACAAAGTTAAGTGCCACCAAAACCCCAAGCATATATTGAGTATAATTCAATTTTATCTCAAAAGCTATATTATTTATTTAAGAAAAAAATATATACTATTATTGCCTAGCCTCAACTCTCATTACTCTGTGTCGGTTATAGTATTCACTGTGTGCAGGTCTCCCCTGGCAAGTAGTGCTGAGGAAGGACCAGGCCCTCTGGTTCCTCCCAAGGGGTTGAGGAGGAGGATGAGTGTTGATGGCTCAGAACCCCTCCTAGTTACCAGAGAAAAACCACACTGAGATGGGAGTCTTGTTGAAGCAGGAACTAGCTTTATTTTTACAGGTGGTTGCCTATATAATGTTGACAACGAAGGCAGGGATCTCAGGAAAGGTGTAAGGGCCAATAGCATATCACGACTTTTGAAATGATTGGTTCTAAGCACTTTAGGGAACTCTAACTTTTTTGCAGAAGTAGCAGGCCAGAGGCAATTAGGCACCCTGCTGAGTCCTAGCTGGCCAGAGACAGGTCGCCAAACTTTAGCTAGGCTCAGGAAATTCCACTAGGCCTCGATTCCAGGCCTGTCAAGGCCCAACATCTACCCCTTTGTTTTTGTAAGCACGGTGGAAAACATGGCCCCTGTCTTAGGTTGTTCCCCTCTGGGGATCTACCCATCACTGGATACCATGTATCCAGCTCGTTGAGAATCCACTCCGTGACCTATCTTAGGTTGTCACAGACTGTCTGAGATCTTACCCATCATTGGTCAGATGGAGGGCAGAGGAGGGATGCTCATATGATGACAGCCAGTCATATGAGGAGCTTGACCACTGAGTAGTGAGCCTATGATAACATATCTCCACCTGATGGAGTTTTATTCCCTCTAGCCATTGGTGAATAAATTGTGTAATTTTATTAACTACACAAGGCCCTACAGTGAGGAGAAGGAGAAGGAGGGGCCCAAGTAGAGGGAGAAGTTAGGGTAAGAAGTCATGGAAGCCCATCCACAGCAGGTTGTCCTGGAGGTCCCGCCACCTCCTCTCCAAGTCTTCCTGGAGCCTCTTAATCTTGTCCTGGATGATTCCTGATTCATTTATTTAAAAGCAGCATTTTTCCTGTAAAAAGCATATGCCACCCTTTGTGGCTGTTAGTAGGTCTATTCCCCTCCTGTTTTGTAGGACTACCTCACCCAGGGAATCTAGATCCCAGGAATTATATTTACATCTGGGATTAAGGTGGCTGGGGCATAAAGGCCCATCCTATTGGTGGACAGAAAGTCATAGGCCATCCCACCTCCACAAACATAAACCATTCCAAAAGGCAGGCAGCACTGAGCACTGGGCTCAGTTGTGGCTGAACAATTTTTTAAGGTCGTATGGGCAACTGTACTTCAAGCAGCTGGGGAGGCCCAGATCAGAGGCAAAGCCAGCAATCCTCTGTAAGGGAGGGAATTGTTTGGTTTAGCAGGGTGAAGACCATTTTAGGAACAGTCCTCAGGGGTGGGACACTACCTAGAGAAGTGATTGCCAGTGTCCCCTTGTTGGGACAAATATTTTAGGTCTCTCACTGGTACCCAAATGGGTCTTTTTCATCTTGAGGGAAGACACATCCAAACCCTCTCCCTGCTGTGAGGAGAGGGTCTGGTTCTCTCCAGACCCCAGTCAATGGGTCCCTCTACCTTACCCAGATAGAACTATAGGTAACAGATGAGCACCGATGATTTTGGAAAGGGGATAATTGTTTATCTTCTTTAGACAACCTTAAAATACTTAGGATAAATAATGCCTTTTTTAGTTGGTTGTGTGGGGGTAAGAATTCCCCCTTTTGTTTTTGTAATTGAGACTTGAGAGTCTGGTTATATCTTTCAATGATAGTATGGCCCCAGAGGTTGTATGGGATGCCTGTGGAATGTGAGATTTTCCAGTCTGGAGAAAATCTACAAAGGCCTTGCTTATGAATCGGGACATTATCTGTTTTAATTTGGTCAGGTAGTCCAAAGGTGGCAAAGCATTGAAGCAGATGGCTAATAGCATGTTTAGATTTTTCCCCAGAATGTGCTGATGCCCAGAAGGCACGGGAAAAGGTATCGACTGAAAGAAAAATAAGTTTTCCAAATGGAGAATAGTGTGTCACATCAATTTTCCAAAGATGATTAGAGCAGAGCCCTCAAGGATTGCTTCCTGTGGTTTGAAGTGGGGGTACTTGGAGGAAAGGCTGACAGGACTTACAAGTCCAGACAATTTTTTTAAGGTCCTTGACTGGTACCTGTGGAAACCTGTGCTTGAAACTTCTCCAGTTGACATGGGTCAAAAAGTGGAAGCGTGTAGCTTCTGTAATAGTATTACACTGAGGCATAGAAGCCATTTTATCAGCCAAATTGTTTCCTCAAGAGAGAAATCCATGTAAGTTTTGATGACCCCTGAGATGTTGAAGAAAAATGTGTTAATTCTTTGAGTAGGGAATGAGCTTGAATCATCAGAGGAGATATAGGGTTGGAGTCCAGTCTAATATGGGCCTCAACCAGGTTGGGTAATAAATTAAAAACACAAAGGCTGTCAGAAAACAAATTAAACAGCTCTTGAATAGTGTCCAAAGCTATAACAAAAGCAAATAGTTCTTTGAATTGTGCTGACACCTCAACCTCATGGAAGTCTGACTTTATGTGCATAGGCTCTTTTTTACTGTTCTGAGGGAGGGAAAATGACTAGGGAAGCCCCCAGACACCCTCCATCAGTAAACACAATAAGAAAGTCAGGGTTAGGTTGAGACTGAAAAAGCCTAGGGGGCTTCCATTCTAACCTGGAGAAAGAACTCATGCATTTGCGGTGGCCATAATGGCAATTAATTTTACCTAGAAACCCCTCAAGAGCCATAGCAACTCTGTTGTTATTTCTCTGAAGCCAGGTGAAATCTGTTATCTTAAAGGGAGTGCCAATAAGGTGAGGTTCTGTGCCAAACAACTGGACAGAGGTGTCTCTGCCCTTGATAATGTAATCAGCAACATGGTTGGTTATAGAATTAACTCTAGGGACCTCACTAATTGAGATGTGAACACATTGGATGGGCTCACATTCCTGGGCCAACAGTGCAGTGCATAATGTTTCCCCAGAGAAAATGTAGAGGGAGATGGGCAAATCAGGATTGAACCTCTTTAGGGCCACAGCATTTATACCCTGTTGTACCTTATGAAAAATTTGTTGATGACAAGGGGACAAAACTACCTGAGAGGAGAAGTTAAGATCCTTTAGGAGGTCAAACAAAGGGGACAGCTCTTCAGTAGTTATGGGTATCCAAGGCCTCATCCAATTAATTTCTCCCAAGATCTTCTGGAGTTGAGGCAAGGTATGAGAATCCTGAATATAAAGTTGTGATTTAACAGGTGAAACTGTATCTAGGGTAAGGGTCGAGCCCAGGATCTTAAAGGGAGGCACAGTTTGAACTTTCTCAGGAGCTACTTTAAAGCTGTGAGTATGAAGGATAGTTAGACATTGGTGGGTAAGGTCCTGGAGTGTGGAGGAATCTAGGTACCCAAGAATAATATCGTCCATGTAATATAAAACAGGATATTGGGGAGGGGAGATTGGTAAAAGAAGAGAAAATGGATGACAGGTTATATTGACAAATGGGTTTGCAATTAGCCATGCCCTGAGGTAAGACAGTCCACTCAAATCTCCTATCTGGGCCACAAAACTTAACAGTGGGTACAGAAAATGCAAATTTTTCCATGTCTCCTGGATGGAGAGGGATAGAGAAGAAACAATCTTTAATGTCAATGATAGTAATATGGTACATGTTGGGATCCATTGGAGTCCCCTCTGGGTGGTTCTGAAAGGGATCATGCATTCATTGATCTTCCTTAAATCATGTAAAAATCTCTAGGACCCAGTAGGCTTTTTTATGACAAAGACTGGAGAGTTCTAGGGACTAGTGGAGGGACAGATATATCTGGCCTCCAACAGTTGATCAGTAAGTATGTGGTGTTGGTGTAACTTTAAAAAGGGAGAGGCCACTGCTCAACCCATATAGGATCCCCTGGTCTCCACTGGATTTCAAATGGGGCAGGGGCTGGGCAGTGGCCCTTAGAATTGGGGGTGTTCATTGGAGTAATTGGGATGACATTTCCTTCCTTCCTCAAACTGTTGTTGACACTCTGTTTTATCTAACAAATCATTATAAAAGGTCTTATGATCAGTAGTGATGAAAGCTTCAGCGTCTCCAAGGATGTCTTGCCCCAGTAAGTTAGCAGTGAGACCAGTCACCAAGAGAGGGTGGACTTTCCCCTGTCCCCAACTGGGTCAGTCCAAGGGAGCCACGTGGCAGTCTCCCAGGAGGTGTACCACCTGCCAATTCCCAGTAGGGGAGGGCAGGCCACAAGCTGCCAGGAGGGGTCACTTCCTTCTTTCTCAGGACTGTTCTGTCCTCTCCAGTATTGATTAGAAGTTTGAATTTTTTATTGCCAATCTTCAAAATAATTTTGGGTCTAAGGCCAGGGACCAGAGGGATGGTCCAATGGGCTTTGATGGTCTCTTTCCCCTTCTTTAATGGGGCTGGGGGGAGCCCAGGGAGGAGTTTAAAGGCTTTCCCTGTATGTCAAACTTTGACCGACACTCCCTAGCCCAATGAAACTCCTTTTTGCATTTAGGGCAGCAGGTGCAAGGGGTGTTGGTCATCCCCCCAAAGGGCGGGGGAGGCTTTGTCTTGTTGGGACACTCCATTTTAAAGTGGCCCTCATTCCTGCACCCAAAACATATTGATTTTTTAGGATTTTACTGTAATGTAGAGATCGTAGTGGCTAAATCTATATGTTTATTTTCCTGAAAGGTGGCAGCCATGGCCCTAGCCTGATGAGAGATAGTGCCAACATCCTTGGTGGCTACAATCCATCTATTCATGGAGTTTTCCTTGAGACCCACACAGATGAGGTGGTGATTGGCCGTCATCCCTTCCTAAACCAACATTTTAGTAAAATGATCCTGTAATGTCCCCTGGGAGAAATTTTCTTTGGAGACCTTTTCCCACCCTATCTATAAATGTAGCCAAGTCCTCAGATGGTTTTTGAGTAATACCCATAAGGAGGGTATCAGTGGGTCCCTCATCAAGCCTTTTCCATGCTGCCAAGCCCAGTGTCCTGACCTGGTCCCTATACAGGCCAGGTATAGCCGCCTGTTGAGTGCCTGTAGCATGTTGATTAGAGGTACTGAAGAGCATCCCAAAAGTTATTGGCACAGAGGGATGTTGACTTTGGTCTTGTTCTGCCTGCGTATGGCACTCATCTTTTAAAAAGGCACACCCCTTAATGTATAGGGGACCCAACAAGGCAGCACTGACTAGATTTTTCCAATCTTGGGTTGTACAAGGTTGATGGGCAAGTCCCTGTAACAGGGTCTCTGTCCAAGGAGAGTTAGTTCCATCCTCTGAGACTGCCTTTTTAAGCTCCTTAAGGTCCTGAGCTTCCCATGGATACCAGGCAGCAGGGTGATTCCCCCCAGGATTTAGATTGATGGGAAATAAAAAAGTAGTTTTATTTTCTGGTGGCTTAGCAGCTGAATATAAAGGAGGAGCTGAAGGGTCTTGGCTGAATATGAAGGAGGGGCTGAGGGGTTCAGAAATTGTTAGTCGATGGAGGAGGTTCCCTAGAAGGCCAGGGAGAACTCTCAAAGGGATCTAGTGAGGAGAATAAAAATGTACCCTTTTCTGGGGTTTTTAAAGCTGTATCTCCAGGAGGAGTAGCCAGATCAGGCTGTGTATATCTTTTTCCTCTGTCTTTTGCTTATGTTTGGTTGGCCTTGGAGAGAAGCAGCCCTTGAGGGCCCAGATCATAGGGAGGACCCCTAAGGGGGGTATTTGACCCTTCTCTACATGTGCCTGACAAACAAGGGCCTCTACCCTATCCCAAGTGTTCCAATGAAAGAGATTTCCTTCCGGCAGCCATTGCACCAGCTTAAGAAGGCAATCCCGTGTCTTTTGAGCCTGATTATCACTCAAATCAAGCCCTCTACTCTTTAGGAGTGCCCTGAGAGATTCTAAGGCAGGATTGGATTTAGAGGTAGACTCTTCCATATTATGAAGTTGAGAGAGAAATGTCCATAAAGTTAGTGCAATAGCAACACACAGACACACGAGTACAACCCAAACACAAAGATCCAAAAGATAGGTAAACATGTTGTACAAATGCCACAGATGCAGCTTGCCAGCTAACTGAAAGTGAAAGGAAAGAGAAACAGAAAGAAGAGATGTTGTTATAGAAGCAAAGTTTAGCACATTAAATATGAAGACTGCCTCATAACTTATGAGGGTACACTCACCCACACACCGATTGACCTTCCCAACGAATGCCTCTCATGAGGCACTAGTCTGCCGGGTTACTGTAGCCCCATGTTGGGCGCCAGATGCCAGGCTTCCCCCGGCAGGTAGTGCTGAGGAAGGACCAGTCCCACTGGTTCCTCCCAAGGGGTTGAGGAAGAGGATGAGTGTCAATGGCCCAGAACCTCTCCTAGTCACTGGGGAAAAACCACACTGAGTTGGGAGTCTTGTCGAAGCAGGAACTCACTTTATTGTTACAGGTGGTTGCCTACATAACGTTGAGAATGAAGGCAGGAATCTCAGGAAATGATAAGGTTTAAGGGCCAATAGCATATCATGACTTTTGAAATGATTGGTTCTAAGCACTTGAGGGAACTCTAACTTTTTTGCAGAAGTAGCAGGCCAGAGGAAATTAGGCACCCTGCTGAGTCCTAGCTGGCCAGAGACAGGTCACCAAACTTTAGCTAGGCTCAGGAAGTTCCACTAGGCCTCACATCCAGGCCTCTCAAGGCCCAACAACTGTGGGGGTTCTAAAGGCCTCAGTCAGTTACTATGGCATATTATGGCAGGGAGTGAGGGAGGAACCATGTCTTACTTACTCTGCCAGGCCTAAATTCTATAGTTTTAGAATGCATTCACCTACCTTTGACCCATTATTAACAGCCCTTATGGTCTGCTTTGCATGAGTAGTTGTTATAGTACATATCACTTTTCATTTTCATTAGAGATTTGTTTGCCATCATTTGCTAGATTCAGGTGCTATTTGGAGCATACTGTACTTTAAGCATATTTACTTACTTATTTATTTATTTGAGAGGAAGAGGCAGAAAGAGAGAGAGAGAATGGTCATACCAGGGCCTACAGCCACTGCCAATGTACTCCAAACATGTGCCACCTTGTGCATATGGCTTTATGTGGGTACAGAGAAATGAAACCCAGGTCCTTATGCTTGCAAGCAAGTGACTTAACTGCTGAGCTATCTCTCCAGCTTTGAGAGTATGACTTCTAAATCTTTCTTTTTCTTCTTGATAAAGAGTTCCACTCTGTGGCCCAGGCTGCCATGGAACTAGCCTTTCAAGTGCTAGAATTATGTATGTGAGCCACGACACCTGTATCTCTTCTCTTGTCTTTCACTTCTATCCTCTCTTCTTCTGTTCTCTTCTCTTTTCTTGGAGATATTATCTTTCTATGGAGCTCCTAGGCTAGCCTGAAACTCACAATCTTCCTGCTTCAACCTCTTAAATGCTGGGATCACATGCAGGTATCACTATGGCTGCCTACTTGTTGCTTAGTTTGTTTTTCTGGCATATAAAAGTAAGCTAAGTTTCAGTAAATATATAGCATAAATACTAACCTTTAAACTGCATATTTCACATATCTAACTGCTGTTAGCATCAAATGAGCTAATTCTAATAATTGAGAAGTTTATGCATAAAATTAACATACATATGATTGGATCAAGCAATCACTGAGTGCCATGAAGTCACTATTTTTACTACTTGCATTTTTCTTGTCAGTTTTTTAATGCAGGGCATTTCTCAAGAGGTTGCTGGATACTCCCCATTCTTCTGAACATAACTAACAGTGGAAAAGTTCTCTTTTCAATCTTTGCCTCCAAAACTTAGAAGAGATGCCTTATGCTGCTAGCTTTGCATTAGTGTAACAAACTGCCTGAGATAATAAGTAGCAAAGTGGATTAGTTTTGGAGGTCCTAGCCCATGGTCTACTGGCTCCTGACAAGCATGAAGAGCTCATGTAAATTTTTGGTTTATTTTGGATTTTGAGTGTTTCTGAGTCCAAGAGGAAAAGTATAATCTTCTCATTGGTGCTGATGGAGCATGATGGAATCTTTGAGCCTACAATTTATGCCATTATTAGAAACAGAAAAGAAAAATCTTCTGCATAGATATAATGCACAGGGCTAATATCACTCTGCTTGTGTGGAGAGTGTGTGTGTGTGTGTTTGTGTGTGTATGTGTCTATAGGTGTGTGATATCACACCCAGATTTTTTAAAATTTTAAAAAATTTATTTGAGATACATAAAGAGAAAGGTACAGAGAGAAAAAGAGTGCATGTGGACACACCAGGGCCTTGTGCGACTGTAAACAAAGTCCAGATGTATATGCCACTTTATGCATCTGGCTTTAGGTGGGTACTGAAGATTTGAACCAAGGCCACGGACTTGGCAAGTATATGCCTTTAACTGATGAGCCATCCTCATCTCCAGTACACCCAGCATTTGTATATGGGTGTTGGAGATCCAAGGTCAGGTCCTCCCACTTCTGTGGCAAACACTATCCACTGAGCCATGTCCATGGTCTGTCATGTCTGTTTCTTAGTAATACAAGTCAAGTATCCCTAGCCAAAATATTTAGAACAAGACATGTTTCAGATTTCAGAACTTTTCATGGTTTTGAACATCTACCATTATGTAATGAAAAGCCTTCTGGATGAGACTTACAACTAATCTAGAAAGCTGTTTATCTTTCACATGTACCTCATACACATAGTCAAAGATTATTATTTGTTTATTTATTTAATTTTGGACACAAGTTATTATGCATCCCAGGCTGGCCTTGGACTTGCTATGTTGCCAAGTATGACCTTGAATCTCTGCTCTCCCTGTTTCTACTTCCCAGGTACTGGTATTACATGTGTACATGACCTCATTTGGAGGAAAAGGCAGTGATTAAAATCAAACCCAAAGCTTTGTGCATATTAAGCAAGCACTCTGCCAACTTACCTACATACCCAGTCCTGAAGGTCACTTTATACAATATTAAATAATTAGGTACATGAAACAGAATTATGTGATATGCATTTTTCACCTTATGATGTCATGTGCATGCTTAAAAGCTTTGAATTTTGGAGCATGTCAGATTTTGGATATTTTGACTAGAAATGCTCAACTTGTGAGCATTTAGCTACAATTTGTGTTCCAATAATGTTCTGGTCAAATGGGAAGACATGACATCTTGGGGCTGATGGTGCCCATTCTTGTTTCTCTTTATCAAGAGACATGGGTCCAGGGTAGTTTCTTGCTCATGGAATATCTCTGACCTTCCATACTAAAGAGGAAAAGTGGACACAAGCTTCTCAGGTATCTTTTCAAGTGTACATGCATGTGCCATTGGACTACATCTATGATGTGCTTGTTCAATGATACAGTTATAACAGATTTCATGATTGTGATGGGAAAGCAGCTGCACAGTGGGAATCCCTGTTTTCTCACTAGTTTCTACTTTTGCAGTCCTGGGTATTCAAGAAAGGGCCTTGAGGGTGTTAGACACGTGTTCCACAATTAAGTTATAGACCAAGCTTTGTGTGCAGTCCTTTCCAGCTAAATTGCCCAGGAGGCTCCCCTGCTAAGGAATATTTATTCATATGCCCAGGTAGTATGGCCACAGAAAATGAAAAGACACTTTCTGGCCTGCTTGAAATGAAACTATCTTAATCATTGGTTATTACTTATGAAATGGAAAAATAGGGCCTGGGGAGATGGCTCAGCAGGTAAGAGTGCTTGCTGCAGGGAAGCATAACCTGAGAGGGCCTGAGCCAGCATGAGTTCAATCTCCAGCACTCACGTAAAAGCTGTGTGTCCCAATCACACATGCCTGTATTCCCAGTCCTGTGGGGGCAGAGGCCAGAGAACTGTCGGGCCTCACTAGTTGTGGCAGCTCCAGCTTCAGTGAGGGACTCTGTCAAGGAAACAAGTGCAGGGGTGATTAGAAGGAGGACTCCTGACATTCTCCCCTGACTTCCACATGAGCCTCCACAGGGTGCATGCATCTACACACACACACACACACACACACACACACACACACACACACACACACAACTACACATGTTTTACATACATATGTGCAAAAAAGGGGATGATTGCTGCACATGTCCATGACCCCAGCACTGAGGTGGGAGACAGGAGGATTGCTGGTGCTCCCTGGTCAGCCAATCTAACTGAAAAAACAGGGAGCTCCAGATTCAGTGAGATTCTGCCTCAGGGAAACAGGCAGAAGAGTGATGAAGGAGGACACCTGACATCTTCCTCCGGCCTTAGTATGCATGTGCCAAACATCTGCACACATGTGAAAACACCCCAGAAGCACATGTGTACACACCCGTGCATGCACACACACCTAAGAAAGAATAATAAAGCCCTTTCCTCAGATGGTTTAATAGTAAGGACACAGAGCTAGGTACAAAATCATGGTTCAAATCAGAGTCCAAAGCCTGCACTCTTAATCATTTTACTAGCAAATAATATGCACACAAGTAGGTTTATCATATATTATACGTAGAAACCATTATCTTGATGATGGTCCCTGCATCCACCCTGGTTATTCATTGACTGCCCTCAAGGACTTGAGAAAATTTGTGATGCTTGATCTATTTGTTTTTTTTTTTTTCTTCAAGAAGCTCAGTAGTGATGTTAGTAGCATCTAAAGCCAGCAGAGTCTCAGAAATGTTTGCCCTTGAAGAGTGAACCTTAGGGCTGGAGAGATTGCTTAGTGGTTAAAGCACTTTCCTGCAAAGCCAAAGGACCTCGGATCAATTCCCAGGACCTTGTAACCCAAGGTGGTGCATGTTTGTTTGCAGTAGTGGCTGGAGGCCCTGGTATACCCATTCTCTCTCTCACGCTCTTTATCTCTATGCCTTTCTCTCTCTGAAATATATAAAGAAAATAAAAATATTTTTTAATAGAGTGAACTTTGGAATAGCCATAATGTGACATGTATAATCCCACCAAAATGAATGCTAGATGCATCTGACCCCTAGGAAGAAAACATTCCCTTGTTGCTTGTTGTTCCCTTGCTGTTCACCATAGCTGTTTCCAGATTGCTCTCTGCTGGTTGATAAGAGAAAGAGAGCACTACACACCCACCAACCCCCCCCCCCCCCAACACACACACACACACCACACACAAATGCTAGAGTAAGAAGTGCTATGGAGGTCTCAGAGTCAGATGGTCTTACTTCAAGCTGAAGGTAACAGAATCTTCCACTACTGGAAGGCTGGTTGGAATTCACCAAAGCTCAACAGAGGAGTCAGGAAATTCTCAGGTCTTTTGTGCGAGTTGCATCAGATGGCTGCTGTGTAGCTTGATTTTGTTGGTGTTATGGACTGAATCTGGAACCTCGTGTGGGTCTAAGGTAGTCACACCCCAGCCCTGCTTTGTCACACCTGTTTAATCATGGTTGAGAATGTAGTTTGGTGTTTCCCAGCATGTAAACTGCTCTGGGTACTATCCTAAATATCACAGATTAACAATGGTGTGGTTGCCCTTGAGTTGGGGCAGCAGCTCAGGGGTAGAATGTGCTAAGGATCCTCCTGTTACCACCTCCTCAGCACTGGGGGTACAGCCATGCACACCATGCCTGGATTTCTAACATAGGTGCTGGGGACTCAAGTCAGCTCTTGCTTGTGCAGCAAGTTCTGTTACCCAAGGAGTCATCTGTGCAGCTCAAGAGCTGTCATCTTTGAAGGTGGTCAATGACACTAATATACAAGAGCCAACTGAAGTGAACAGTGGCAACCATCCATTGGAATTAGGAGTCTACGCTTCAGTGGAAGGAAGTGAAAGATCATTGGAAATCCAACCCAGGCCAGTCCCTAATGCCAACTTTTACCAATAGTTCCTGAGCTGAAGGCTGGCCCATAGGAATTCAGGGCATAGGGGAAGGCATTTTGGTCGGGACTGTATCATATTCCAGAACAAGGGTAGAGCTCTTGTAGAGTTGCCCTAAATATTACAAGAATTTTGTTGAACACTCTTGAGAATAAACTGGTGTGCATTAAAGCAATATGGATTCTTCTTTCTTAGGCTGGAGCCAAGCATATGAACATATATGAACATGTGATAGATCACCATAGTGTTGCAGACATACACATATTTTTCATAACCTTAGGGTTTTGCAGGGGGAACACATATATACAATAGATGTTCAACAAATGTACATGAATAGCACATAAGAATTCTGACAGAATGATATATGCATATGGCTTCCAGAAATCCTTCAGCAAGAAGAGACTCATTTGAATAGCAGAGGGCAGGCTGCCAACAGGAATATTGGCAGTTGGAGTATGCCTTGAATATTCAAGTAGAGTATGTGGACACGAGGTATATTATGCATATTTTATTCAGATTTGAAAATACAATTAAATAAATTTATTATACATGTGTATATTATCACTTCACTCTATAAATAATCAATGAGCATACTATTCATGTTTGCACATATGCACACACACTCACAGATTACAAATTTAATTGGCACCACTTAAGATAGGTGCAGCATATGTTTCCCCGGATCTACAGGAGACTGGTTCAAATCAAGGCTCTGCTTGCTATGGCTTTGTGTCCTTGTGAAGCTTACCTACTGTCTCAGTTTTAAAATCTATACATTATGGATAATGATTACATATAATTTACAGATTAGTTATAAAGTAAAATTAGTTAGCACGTGTAATGAAGATAGCATTTGGTCACGTTTTCACTGTTTTGTTGGCCTTTTCCTAACCCATGAGGAGATTAACATTAAATACATTTTCATTTATGCACAGGATGGCTCAGGTTTGCAGTCCCACCACGTGGGAGCCTGAGGCAAAAGGATCTTGAGTTCATGGGATGAAACTTTTTATTTATTTTATTTTATTTTATTTTATTTTATTTTATTTTATTTTATTTTATTTTATTTTATTTTATTTTTGAGGCAGGGTCTCACTCTAGCCCAGGCTGGCCTGGAATTAGCTATGTGGTCTCAGGGTGGCTTGAACTCATGGTGATCCTCCTACCTCTGCCTCCTGAGTGCTGGGATTAAAGGTGTGTATCACCACGCCTGGCTGAAACTTTTATTTTTGATGATCAAGCTGATATTTTATTTTATTTTATTTTATTTTATTTTATTTTATTTTATTTTATTTTATTTTATTTTATTTTATTTTGGTTTTTCGAGGTAGGGTCTCACTCTGGTCCAGGCTGACCTGGAATTCACTATGTAGTCTCAGGGTGGCCTTGAACTCACAGCAATCCTCCTACCTCTGCCTCCCGAGTGCTGGGATTAAAGGCGTGCGCCACCACGCCCGGCTTATTTTATTTTTATTAGTTTTCTATTCTGCATGTACAGGCAGTTTGGTACCATTATTAGACTCATCCATGACCTACCTCCTCCCCATTGGCTCCTCCTTGTTGAGGTATATGGGTCGTGCATTGTGGAGTTAGCCCACAGTTATGGGTAAGATAAATGTCTCTGTATATCACGACCCAACATGTGGCTCTGACATTCTTTCCACCCCCTCTTCCACAAAATTTCCCTGAGCCATGTTGGGTTCATTTTTGGTCTGCTTCATTGATGAGGTGTTGGGGGCCTCTGGGGCTCTGGCTCTCTGATTTGGTAGGAGTTGATTTTTCTCTGTGTTGGTCTCCTTCCTCCTTGTGCTGGTATCTGGTTCATCAGGAAAACATCACCCTTGATTGTTTGGCCAATTTTCCTTAGTTTCAGCCGGGGCCCTTTTGAGGTATGATGGGGGTGACTCTCTCTTCAGGATCTGCATCTATCTGAAAAAGAGAAGCAGATTCTCCAATGGAGAGTAAGTTAGCCCCAGGACAAATGAGATAGCCCTTACTTTTTTAATAGAGAGTTTAATAGGTGTAGGCCCTCTTGTAGCCCATGATTGAAGGTAGCTTGATATTGGAGAGTGGGCTTATGTTTGGATATGGTTCTGACTTGTTTCTCAGCTCCAGCTATGGGTCCCATACCACTGAGGGGATCAGTTAGCCGAATCAAGAGCAGTTGGTTCCCCACCATGGCTGTGTGACACTACTGCACTTGTGTGGGCATCATACCAGGTTATTTGCTGCTAAGTAGGTTGGACCATGAGTTGCTTGAACAGATATTGGTCATTTCCCCCAGTCGCCCATGTAGCACCTTCTGGCACTAGACGTGTTGACTGTCTGGGGTCTGACTCTCTCCTGGCTTCCAGCCATTCCATTGCATTTTACGTGTCAGCTGCGTATGGTGCCTTCAGCAATAGGGTCTTACCACTAACCTTTGGTGGGTCATCAAGCACTCTGACAGAAATCTGTCATTCTTTTAGAAAACCTTGTAGGTTTCTCTGATCAAAAGCTCATTGTGGGGCTGGATAGATGGCTTAGCAGTTAAGTGCTTGCCTGTGAAGCCTAAGGACCCCGATTCGAGGCTAGATTCCTCAGGACCCACGTTAGCCAGATGCACAAGGAGGTGCATGCATCTGGAGTTCGTTTGCAGTGGCTGGAGGCCCTGGCACACCCATTTTCTCTCTCTCTCTGCCTCTATCTCTCTGTCTGTCTGTTGTTCTCAAATAAATAAAAATAAACAAAAAAAATTTTAAAAAAAAGCTCATTGTGGGTGATAGCCCCATGCTGGTACTGGGAGTTACAGGTCAGTACCCCCTAAGAAAATGAGGAAAAAAGGTAACTAATATATTGGAGTTAGAGAGGAGAGAGAGGGAGAGGGAGAGGGAGAGGGAGAGGGAGAGGGAGAGGGAGAGGGAGAGGGAGAGGGAGAGGGAGAGGGAGAGGGAGAGGGAGAGGGAGAGGGAGGGAAGATGTAGAGGATTTAGGTTAGACTTGATCCTACCCTCTCCAGTGTCTTGTGGTTCAGGTGTTTCCTGTAAGGGTTTGGTGAAGGTTCAGCCATTTGGTCTGCCTTTTAGGAAGTAGAATTTTATGGTACCATTGCTTTTTGGGTCTAGATTAGTGTTTTCCACCCCTTTGATGCCCTCCACTCCCTCCCCATCACTCCTAGTGTCTAGTCCCTGAGATGCTTGCTGGGTATGTAAGGTATCTTGGGTAGATTCAGGTTAGGTGCTGTAGATGAGTAAGACTATGTGGCGATTTTTTTTTTTCTGTGATTGGGTAAGTTCACTGAGAATGATCTGTTCCAGGTTCAACCATTTTTCCTCAAATTTCTGTGTCATTTTTTCTTACTGTCAAGCTGATATTTTAAATTTACTATTTTATGAAGCTTTTTTATTATCTTTTAAAATACTTTATGTTATTTATTTGAGAGAGAGAGAAAAAAGGAAAGAGACACAGAAAGAGAGAGAATGAGTGCAACAGAGCCTCTAGCTACTGCAAATTAACTCCTGATGCATGTTCCACTTTATGCATGTGGCTTATGTGAGTACTAGGAAATTGAACCTGGGTCTTTAGGCTTTGCAGGCAACTGCTTTAACCACTAAGACATCTCTCCACCCCTGTTATCTTAATATATTAATGCTAGATGCATAGGTATAAATTACAAAAATAGAAATGAAAAGAAATGGTTAATGTAGAAGTATACTAATGAAGAGATCCTTTTGTCTTTAGAGAAAAGATAAATCCCCAAGAAAACCAGTTCCTTGGAATGTAATACATTTTATAATTCCAATTTATTTTTCTTGCAATTTATACATCTGGCATTATTAAAATATTCATATCATACTGTGGCATAACAAATTTAATTTGCAAAACAAAAATAACATGCACTGAGGATGAGCTATAATCACGTTTTCTCATAAGCCTGGTAGTGCAGACATATTCATTAAAAAGAAATGTTGGTCACATATGATAATGCCTTGGAAATTTCCAAATAAAGTGGAATTTTGTAAGAAAACGGATCCTTATAGTTTACTATTTTTAAAAAAATTTATTTATTTATTTATTTGAGAGCGACAGAGACAGAGAGAAAGACAGATAGAGGGAGAGAGAGAGAATGGGCGTGCCAGGGCTTCCAGCCTCTGCAAACGAACTCCAGACGCGTGTGCCCCCTTGTGCATCTGGCTAACGTGGGACCTGGGGAACCAAGCCTCGAACCTGGGTCCTTAGGCTTCACAGGCAAGGGCTTAACCGCTAAGCCATCTCTCCAGCCCTATAGTTTACTATTTTTATTGTTGGTCACATAAATGATATCAGTGCCTTTAATCCTTGTCAGGGTTGTTTAGAAGGGCTAGATGTTTGGGCACATATTTTGGATGTGGGAACCTTTGTAGTACAGAGTAAAGAGATGCTGTGGAAAATTGAAGCATGTAGGAAGAGTGGGTGGGAAGGGCCTCATATTGCATGGTGCAGAATGGCTGGCCATGGAGTCTCAGAAGCTCGCCTGTCTCTGCCTCTCTCAGGAGTGGGTTTGTGGGCATGTGCAGCCACACATGGATTGCTATGAGGGTGCTGGAGGAAAAACTTAGGTACTTAAGTGGTTTGTGCAGCAAGCACTCCTCCCTGTTGAGCCAGCTCCCCAAGATTCTATTGTTCCATCTCACGAAAGTGCATTGTACTTTGGAGACACTTCCTTGTCCTCACAAGTCCAGTGTTCTCACAGTGAATGAAGTTAAAAGCTGTGTTTTGGCTACACAAATGGCTCATAAATAAACCACAGGTGCTTATAATTTGTAAAATGAAGGCACGTGTCTATTGCTGGTGTTTAGGATGTAGGAAAAGCATATGCTTACCTGTCTTAGAAAAGAAAAGTTGTGGTGGTTTGATTCAGTTGTTCCCATAAACTTATGTGTTCAGGATTCTAGGTCCTCAGCTGATGACAATTTGGTAATTAAAATCTTCTGAAGGCTATGTATTGTTAGGGCAGGCTTATGAGTGCTTTAACCAGCTTCCCCATGCCAGTTTGGTACACTATCCTGTTGCTATTGTCCACCTGATGTTGGTCAGGAGGTGATGTCCACCACGTTGTCATCATTTTCCCCTGCCATCAGGGAGCTGCCCCTCTAGTCTGTAAGCCAAAATAAAGCTTTTCCCCACAAGCTGCTCTTAGTTGGGTGTTTTCTGCCAACAATATGAACCTGACTACAACAAAGGTCATCCAACTTCCTTAAACACCACAAAAATGAGACACCTATAATAGATGTGTGATTGGGTCCCCCTCATTCTTTCAGGACTGGATGAATACTTCTCTTTTGGATATTTAGTGTGCCATACTCGTACTGTTATTGCAATTCCTAGGACGTTGTTTTGTGATTGTTTGCTGCACATCTTTTCTGTATTACTAGAGAGCATAAATTTGTGTTGGATTTCTGTTTGAGCTTCTGCACTTATTAAAGAAAGGATCTTTAAATAAACACACAGAAAGCCTTGATTGAATTAGCCAATATCCACAAAATGGAAAACAGCTAGGGTATTGGAGCAAGCTGTGCCTATCTGCAGGGCCCTCACATCTTCTCTGTGAACTTTAATATTTAGGCCTGATGCAAAATGGCTGTAATTTACAATGAGTAAGATGCTTAAACTCATTCAATCTGTGGGGGTCAATCAGAATGTGTGTGTGTGTGTGTGTGTGTGTGTGTGTGTGTGTGTGTGTGTGTGTGTAGTATGTAGTATGTGTGGTACATGGATGGGTGTACTAGTGGTGCATGCTTGTGTATACAAATGCATGAACTCTGCACATTCATATGGAGACCAGAGTAAAACCTTGTGTGTTATCCTCTGTTACTCTCATTTCCTTGTGTACTTGTCATGTATATGTATGCATGTACAGATGCATGAACTCTGGACATTCATGTGGAGGCCAGAGTAAAACCCTGTGTGTTCTCTGCTATCATTCTAATTTCCCTGACACAGTTTGTCCCTGAACATGAAGCTCACCATTTTGGGGTTAGACTGGCTGACCAGGGAGCCCCAGAGATCCTCTGGTCTCCATGCACCTTAATGTTGAGGTTACAGGCATGCTTGGCTTTTCACATGGGTGGGTGCTGGGGATCAAACAGTGGACCTCATTCTTGTACAGCAAGGCATCTTACCTGCTAAGCCATCTTCTCACCTTGAATCAACTCTTTGGCATACCCACTTGAAGGTTGTAGGAAGGGCTTATCCCAATCTGTTTCAGCTTAAATCATGTTCTAATGGCTCTATTGAGGATACTGAACCAGTCAAACTTAAGCATCAAAGACTTGAGTCCTTGTGGAGTGTTCCTTGACATAGAGGAGATCCAAGCTTCATGGGTACAGCTTCTAGAATATTGTCCTTATGAACTCAAACAGAATTCACCTACCTGAAAGGCTCCTAAAAAATATTTATTTAAGAAAATAGTGAGGAAGGATGCGGAGGGGGGTGTAGGTCAGGGCCTCTAGCCAATGCAAATGAACTCCAGACACTTGCATCACCTTGTGCATCTGGCTTATGTGGGTACTGGGGAAACAAGCCTGGGTCCTTAGACTTTGCAGGCAAGTGCTTTCACTGCGAAGCCATGCCTCCATTCCTGAAAGACTTTAAATAATGTTCATGAGGTGAGTGAAAAGTCCCAGGCTGTGTGACGGATGATAGTTGCTGGCTGGAAATAGAGTTCAGTGGCAGAGAACTTGTGTGGTGTGTTTGGGAGAAGTTAGGTCCATCTTCAGCACTGCAAAGTGAAGAAAAATGTGACTTACCAATATAATCATCACCTCTTCCTTAATGACAGTTCTTGAAGACGAACAGTTGTCACCTCCACATATAAGAAAACTGAGCTTCCTGAATCAGTTGGTTAACTTTGTACATGATTTTTTTTTCATATAAGAGGTTCCATTTCTGATATATTTTAGTCACTGACATGGAAAAGGGAATAAAACCAAACAAAACAGAATATGGGGTTGTACTACTGAACATAAGGATGTGCCTCTGTAATATCCATCCCACAGTTACTGATTTCCAAGTGTGTGTTCCAGAAAGCCTATACCATGTTCCTGAGCTCCAATGTGCCAATCCATAAAATGCCAGATGGCCCTGGGATGCCAGGCTTGCTTACCAATCAAAAGCAATGGCAGGTACACACCAGTCTAACAAGCAGATTGATAAAGTTATGCAATTACCATGGGAGTAGGGGAGTTTTATAGCCACACCAGCTCCTACAGCTTCACAGTTTGTAATGTTTACACAGGGCTTTGGGGATTTTTCTCCAAGGATAAACCAATCCTTTTAATCTTGTTGCCATCTATACATCATAGAGATGTTTTGCTCTGTGGTTTTAACAAACACTTTTTTTAAAAAAATTATTTATTTGACAGAGAAAGAGGGAGAGAGAGGGGGAGAGGGAGAGAGAGAGAGAGAGAGAGAGAGAGAGAGAGAGAGAGAGAGAGAATGGGCATGCTAGGGCTTCCAGCCACTGCAAACGACCTCCACATGCATGTGCACCATTGTGTATCTGGCTAACATGGATCCCGGAGAATTGAACCTGGGTCTTTCAGCTTTGCAGGTAAAAGCCTTAACTGCTAAGCCATCCCTCCAGCCCCTGCTCTGTGGTTTTTGCTGGTTGAAAAGATGACTGGAACTGTTCATGGTAGATGTCCAACTAGCATTCAATATAGACATCAACTCCTCAGCTACTAGAGCTCCATCACACACTCCTCTCTTTAATCCCATGGCCCACTAATACCCACATGGTTTCATTAAAAACAGGAACAAGTAACAGCAGTTTGGGACTGCATTGCTGTCCAACAAGCAAGTTTAGAGAATAGATTCCTTCAAATTAGCCCTGAGGGGAAGGATTGGGCTATTCTACCTCTCTTTGCTTGCCATGGCCCCACCATGCACACTCACCCATGATCTGACATCAGCCATGCCTCTTTCCAGAAAGGCCGAGTGTCAACTGTGGAAGGGCAACCTTGCAAGCAGCCTGGCATTGAAATCTGCATCAGTTCCGGACTGAGTATGTAAAGCCTTAGCTGTAGCTGGAAGAATAATTTTATCTACTGTGATTCCAAGGTATGGGAATGCATGTGTGTTCAGATAGTCTGCAGGCTTGGTGTCCTGGGTCTGTACTATGGTGTCAGCTCCTTCCCCTATGGCTCCATCCCCTTGGAGGCTATGAGGTTCAGGATGTTCCAGTTCTTCAGCAGCCACTTGCGGGATGCTCAGGGCCAGGTGCACAGCACTTGGTGTGGCCAGGGCACCAGCATGGTGGAGGCATTGGTGGTGGTGTGTCTTAGTACAAAGGATTCTTCCAAGAGGTTAGGGAGATTGTTTGGAACAAGGGCTAAGGGGAACATACCAAGGCCTTACAGCCACTGTGCTGAAGCAGCCCTCAAACCAAGCCATCCTCTGGTGCTGTGAGCACTTTGTCCTGTGGGATGCCTTAAGCTCTTGATACCATGCTTTCCCTGTCACGGTGGGCTGTGACCTTGATCTCTGAGCTGACATAAAACCTTCTTCCCATGAACTGATTTTTGTCATGTATTTTGTCCCACCAAGGAGACAAGTCCTAAGCAGAGAAAATTTCATCTTTGAGAACAGTGCTCTTTAACTCTCATACATGTTTAGATATTTCTGTTAATCTACAAGGAATCTCTACCAAGTAAAACCAAGAGTCACATTTTGATGGTACATGACTGCTTTTTAAGAGATGGAAGGATAAACTGACTGTACCTAAATGCAGTTACATCCTCTGTTTGAAAATTAAAGGATATTCCATCTTCACTCACTTGGTTTTATTTAAAAATTCCTTTACAGAAATTAAGTAGCAAAGAAAACACTTACTTGATGTGCTATTTCATGAATCCACCCCTCTATTCTAAACCCATGCCCCTTGCTTCTACACTGGCTTGAGGTATTTACTTACAAGACGGTACACCTTGATACGTACCTCCTATATGAACTCGTATTCTAGCATCTGGTGGAATGTATATTTCCTTGTCTATTTTGCCCAATTGTCCATGTTTTTTTAGGGTGGGGGAGAGACAGAGAGAGAGAGAGAGAGAGAATTGGCAAGCCACAGCCTCAGGAACTACAGTCAAATTCCAGATATTTGTGCCACCTAGTGGGCATGTGTGGCCATGTGCTTGCCTCACTTCTGTGCATCTGGCTTACCTGGGATCTGGAGAGTCAAACATGGGTCCTCAGGCTTTTCAGGCAAGCACCATAAGTACTAAGCCATCTCTCCAGCACCCAAAGTGCATTTTTAATATGATTTTAGGAACCACATAAAATATCTATAGCAGGCATCCTCTTAAGCAGCAATGAATGCCTTGATCCCTATTTTGAGATTGTACATAAAGCTTATTGAAATTAAATAACATTTTCCTGATGTTTGTCTTCTTGCCTATCTTCAACTTTCCCTTTTCTCTCCTGTTCTTCTTTTCCCTCCCTTATAATTTCAAGAACATGACCTGTTCTTACCTGAAGGTAAGGTCTTTTTTTTTTAAATTATTTATTTATTTATTTGAGAGCAACAGACACAGAGAGAAAGACAGATAGAGGGAGAGAGAGAGAATGGGTGTGCCAGGGCTTCCAGCCTCTGCAAACAAACTCCAGCTGCGCCCCCTTGTGCATCTGGCTAACGTGGGACCTGGGGAACCGAGCCTCGAACCGGGGTCCTTAGGCTTCACAGGCAAGTGCTTAACCGCTAAGCCATCTCTCCAGCCCATAAGGTCTTCTTTTAATTCCTCATTAGAGTACAGGTTTGGCAGAGAACTCGGGAATGTCTTTGTAAATATATCTTCTTTACTCCTTGAAAGGAAAGAATTAGAAATAAAATGCAAGGCAAGAGTTCTCAATGGGGCCACTCTGCATTCTAGACACAGCCCCTGCTGCTTCCCATGGGCAATGCACTTGGTCTTCTCTGCAGCCTGAAGGTAGACGGAACAAGCTTCTTTCAGTGGGTTACAGACCCAGCAGGTCATGGGCCAGGGTTTCCACCGGCTCCTCAGACACAAAGCTTGTGCAAAGACTGCATGTGGGCTTTTGATGCACATAACAGAGAGCTACTCACAATTTACTTTGGAGCACCTGGTGAAAGAAAGCACATGAACCAAAATTCTTCATGAGGGCACAATTCTAGAGAAGCTACACATGGGAATTTGAACAGTGCATGACCCACCTGCCCTTCCCTGACTCTGCTCCGCACTGGTAAGTCCAAGTGATTGGTGCTGGCCTCTCAGTTTAGCACCCTTAGCAAGCTTAGTACTTGAAAATGTACACATAAGATTTTTAATAACACTTGACACAACTGCTGCTCCCCCACCCTGCTCAGCTCTAGTAGGTCCAGGTGACTGGCGCTGCCCCTCTTCTTACCACACTTAACAAGCTTAGTACTTACAACAAGGATATGCAATTCCTCACAGAGCCAAGCAGCATGGCCCTGGCACATTAATTCATTTTCTTTTACATTTTAAATATCTTTGTGTGCCTTATTTTTTTCTGTCTGAATTTAAGCTAGTTCTGCTTAATTTCCTTCAAGATAATGAATTCTTTATCGAATGTACTATCTCTTGTGAGACCTTATTTCTAATACTTTACCTTGCTGCTACTTTCTAATTGATTTACAGTTCTGTTCTTTGTTTGAGAACTCTGACTTGCCATGCATTTCTAACTTTGTTTTAGCTGAAGATGGCTTTTTCCACATTTTTTTAGTTTCTCTGAGACAAGTGTGCCCCATGTATTTTTGCCTGCACCTTTTTGTGTTTTCTTGGCACTTGGTAAATCACCTGTGCATGTCATAGTGAGGAGACCTTTTGATGTCCATCATACATTCAAGCATGTTCACATCTAGATTCTGTGGAATTTCTGGTATGGATAAGATCGTTAACCGTTCTACCTGGCTTTCTAACATGTTTCCCCTCAGCATTTCTGAACCATAAAAGGCAATCATGCATGGCATACTTTTCTGTTTCCTTTTCAAATGTTTTCCCCTGATAGCTTGATATTATATTGCATCCTCATGCACTGGTTTCCAAAATTTAGGACTTTTGTAACATTGATTTTGAAAACAAAATCTGTAAAAGTTCACAGACATTCTAGAAAACATATATTTTCTTATAGCAGAGATATCATGAAAAACTTTTTTCTTTTTATGTTTTCAAATGTTATATTTTGTCAAATTCTGGTTTTCCTGATATTCCCAAAGAGAAAGTAATTTCATGACATGCAAGTAAAAATGGCCCTTTTTGCAAAAGCCATTAAACAGACATTTCTTTTTTTTTTTTAAATTTAATTTATTAGTTTTCTTTTCAGTAAATACAGGCAGTTTGGTACCATTATTTAGGCTCATCTGTGATCTATCCCCTCCCATTAGACCCTCCTTGTTATTGAAGATGGGTCGTGCATTGTGGAGTTAGCCCCCAGTTATTAGTATGATAAATGTCTCTGAAAATCATGACCCAACATGTAACTCTGACATTCTTTCCGCCCCCTCTTCCGCAAAATTTCCCTGAGCCATGTTGGGTTCATTTTTGGTCTGCTTCAGTGCTGAGGTGTTGGGGGCCTCTGAGGCTCTGGCTGTCTGATTTGGTAGGAGTTGATTTTTCTCTGTGTTGGTCTCCTTCCCCTTTGTGCTGGTATCCAGTTCACAGGAAAACATCACCCTTGCTTATTTCGCCAGTTGTCCTTAGTTTCAGTTGGGCCCCTTTTGAGGTATGTTGGGGCAGCTCTCTTCTTAGGATCTGCATCTATCTGAAAAAGAGAAGCAGATTCTCCAACGGAGAGTAAGTTAGCACCCGGAAAATTGAGATAACACTTACTTTTTTGATAGAGAGCTTGATAGGTGTAGGCCCTCTTATACCCCGTGATTGATGGTAGCTTGATATTGTAGAGTGGGCTTGTGTTTGGGTATGGTTCTGACTTGTTTCCCAGCTCCACCTAAGGGTCTAGTACCACTGAGTGGATCAGTTCGCCAAATCAAGAGCAAATGATTCCTCACCATGGCTGTGTACCACTATTGCACTTGTGTGGGTATCACATCCGGTTATTTGTTGCTAATTAGGTTAAACAATGTGTTGCTTGGACAGATCTTGGTCACTTCCCCCAGTCGCCTATGTAGCGCATTCTGGCACTAGACACACTGACTGTCTGGGGACTGACTCTCTCCTGGCTTCCAGCCATGTCATTCCATTTTTCGCGTCAGCTGCGTATGGAGTCTTCAGCAATAGGGTCATACCACTGGCCTTTGGTGGGTCATCAAGTACTCTGACAGAAATCTGTCATTGTTTTGGGAAACCTTGTAGGTTTCTCTGATCAAAAGCTCATTGTGGATGGTAGGCCCAAGCTGGAAGTGGGGGTTACAGGTCAGTGTCCACTAATAAATTGAGGAAAAAGATAACTAATATACAAGAGTTAGAGAGGAGAGAGATAGAGGGGAGAGGGGGAGAGGGAGGGAAGGAAGATGTAGGAGATTTAGGTCAGTCTTGATCCTACCCTCTCCAGTATCTTGTGGTTCAGGTGTTTCCTGTAAGGGACTAGTGAAGGTTCAGCCATTTGGTCTGTCTTTTAGGAAGTAGAATTTTATGGTACCATTGCCATTTGGGTCCGGATTACTGTTTTCCACCCTTTGATTCCCTCCCCGCCCTCCCATCCATCTTATTGTCTAGTCCATGAGGTACTTGCTGGGTATGTAAGGCATCTTGGGCAAATTCAGGTTAGGTGTTGCAGATGAGTGAGACTATGTGTCAATTTTTTTTCTGTGATTGGGTAAGTTCGCTGAGAATGATCTGTTCCAGGTTCAACCATTTTTCCTCAAATTTCTTTATGTTGTTTTTTCTTACTGCTGTATAGAATTCCATTGTGTAGATATACCACATCTTTGTTATCCATTCTTCTAATGATGGACATCTGGTTGATTCCAGCTTTTAGCTATTACCAATTGAGCTGCTACGAACGTGGTTGAGCAAATCTCTCTGGCTTTTGGTTTGAAGGTTTTAGGGTACATGCACAGTAATGGTATAACTGGGTCTGTTGGTATTTCTATAGTCAGCTTTTTCAGGAGTCTCCATATTGCTTTCCAAAGTGGTTGTACCATCCTGCATTCCCACCAACAGTGAATGAGTGTCCCTGCTTCTCCACATCCTCGCCAGCATTTATTTTCATTTGACCTTTTGATGTTGGCTATCCTTAATGGGGTAAGGTGGAATCTCATAGTTGTTTTAATTTGCATTTCTCTGATGATTAGGGATGATGAACATTTTCTTAGGTGTGTGTTTGCCATTTGTATCTCTTCCTCTGTGAATTGCCTGTTTAACTCTGTGCCCCATTTTGTGAGTGGGGTATTTGTCTTCTTATTGTTTAGACTTTTCAGTTCTTTGTAAATTCTAGAGATAAGGCCTCTATCAGTTGGATAACCTGCAAATATTTTCTCCCATTCTGTGGGTATTCTATTGGCTTTGCTTATTATATGCTTGTCTGTAAAGAAACTCTTCAGCTTCATATGATCCCAATGGTTGAGTGACTGTTTAAGAACTTGAGCCACTGGGGTTTTATTCAGGAAGTCTTTTTCCATTTCTATATCATGGAAAGTACTTCCTAAATTTTCTTCCAGTAGTTTTCGAGTTTCTGGTCTTATGTTGAGGTCTTTGATCCATTTGGATTTGAGTGTTGTGCATGGTGAAATGTGTGGATCAAGTTTTAGTTTCCTGCATGTGGTTATCCAGTTTGTCCAGCACCATTTGTTGAAGATGCTATCTTTTTTCCAGTCTATATTGTTTGGGCCTTTGTCGAATATCAAGTAGCTATAGTTGCTTGGCCCAAA
Organism: Jaculus jaculus; assembly: GCF_020740685.1. NCBI lineage: Eukaryota > Metazoa > Chordata > Mammalia > Rodentia > Dipodidae > Jaculus > Jaculus jaculus. The sequence goes on from NW_025423388.1 coordinate 1,170,996, forward strand.
ATCCAGGTCCTCAATTCTATTCCATTGGTCTATACTCCTGTTTTTATGCCAGTACCATGCTGTTTTTATTACTATGGCTTTGTAGTATAACTTTATATCGGGTATGGTGATGCCACCAGAGGTATTTCTTTTGCTGAGGATATGTTTGCATATGCGAGGCCTTCTGCCTTTCCATATGAAATTTGAGATCATTTTTTCTATGTCTGTGAAGAACACTGTAGGGATTTTAATTGGAATTGCGTTAAATCTATATATTGCCTTTGGTAGGATTGTCATCTTCACAATGTTAATTCTGCCTATCCAGGAGCATGGGAGGTCTTTCCATCGTTTCAAGTCCTCCTCAATTTCTTTTTTGAGAGTTTTTATATTTTTGTTGTATAGATCTTTTACTTCCTTGGCTAACGTTATTCCAAGGTATTTTATTTTTTTTGTTGCTATTGAAAATGGGACTATGTCCTTTATTTCTTTTTCTGTGTCTTTGTCATTTGCATACAGAAATGCTTCCGATTTTTGTGCATTGATTTTGTATCCTGCTACTTTGCTATAGGAGTTAATCACCTTCAGGAGTTTTGGGATGGAGTCTCTCGGGTCTCTTACATATACATTCATGTCATCAGTGAATAGAGCTAACTTAACTTCTTCCTTTCCAAATTGTATCCCCTTTATTTCCTTCTCCTGCCTTATTGCTTGGGCTAGGACTTCCAGAACTATATTGAAAAGCAGAGGTGAGAGAGGACATCCCTGGCTTGTTCCTGATGTCAATGGGAATTCCTCCAGTCTCTCTCCATTAAGTATTATTTGGGCCTTTGGAGCTTTGTACATTGCCTTTATTATGGTAAGATGTGAACCGGCCATGCCGATTCTCTCCAATGTTTTGATCATGAAGTGATGTTGTATCTTGTCAAAGGCCTTTTCTGCATCTATCGAAATGATCATGTGGTTTTTATGTTTAAGCTTGTGTATGTGGTGTATTACATTGACAGATTTTCATATGTTGAACCACCCTTGTGTTCCTGGGATAAATCCCACTTGGTCAAGGTGGATGATGCTTTTGATGTGTTGTTGGATTCGGTTTGCGAGAATTTTGTTGAGGATCTTTGTGTCTATGTTCATTAGGGAAATAGGCCGATAGTTTTCTTTTCTTGTGGCATCTCTGCCTGGTTTTGGGATTAGGGTGATACTAGCTTCATAGAAGGAGTTGGGTAGTTTTCCCTGTTCTTCAATTGTGTGACACAGTTTTAGGAAGATTGGTTTGAGTTCTTGCATGAAGGTTTGATAAAATTCGGCTGGGAATCCATCTGGTCCTGGACTCTTCTTTTTTGGGAGGTTTTTTATTACTTTTTCAATCTCCATGAGTGTGATGGGTTCATTGAGGTGGTTGATCTGCTCTGAGTTTAGCTTTGATAGATGATATGCATCCAGGAATTTATCCATCTCCTCCACATTTTGCAGTTTTGTGGAGTAGAGGTTTTTGAAATAAGTCCTGATGATTCTGCCGATTTCACTGATGTCTATTGTGATCTCTCCTTTTTCATTTTGAATTTTATTAATTTGGAGTCTCTCCTTTTTTTGCTTGATCAAATTGGCCAGAGGTTTGTCAATCTTGTTTATTTTTTCAAAGAACCAGCTCTTTGTTTTGTCAATTGCCTTAATTGTTTCCTTGGTTTCCAATTCATTAATTTCTGCTCTGATTTTAATTATTTCCTTCCTTCTGGAGCTCCTTGGGTTGGATTTTTCTTGTTTTTCCAATGCCTTTAGGTGGATGGTTAAGCTATTGATTTGGAATTTTTCCGTCTTTTTTATGAAGGCATTGAGTGCTATGAATTTTCCCCTGAGGACTGCCTTCATTGTGTCCCACAAGTTTTGGTATGATGTGCTCTCATTGTCATTCAATTCCAGGAATTTTGCAATTTCATTTTTTATTTCATCCACTATCCATTTATTGTTTGAGTGTGCTATTCAGTTTCCAGTTGCCGTTGGGGCTCTTTTTGGTTTTTTTGTTGTTGATTTCTAGGAATATAGCATTATGATCTGATATCATACAGGGAATTATGTCGATTTTCCTAAATATGTGGAGGCTATCTTTGTGACTCAGTATATGGTCTATTTTAGAGAATGTTCCATGGGCTGCTGAGAAGAATGTGTAGTCTGTGGATTTGGGATGGAAAGTTCTGTAGATGTCTGTTAGGTCTAAGTGCTCTATGGTTTTGTTGAGATCTCTTACTTCCCTGTTGAGCTTCTGTTTGGATGATCTATTACTGATAATGGTGTGTTAAATTCCCCAGCTATGATGGTGTTGGTGGTTATTTCGGCTTTATTGTCAAGTAGGTTTTGTTTTATGAACTGCGGTGCCCCTGTGTTTGGTGCATACAGATTTATGATTGTAATATCCTCTTGATGGATTGTTCCCTTTACAAGTAGGAAGTAGCCTTCTTTGTCTTTTTTGATTGTTTTTGGTTTGAAGTCAACTTTATCTGATATTAATATAGCTACACCTGCTTGTTTCTTATTCCCATTTGCTTGGAATATTGTTTTCCACCCTTTCACCCTGAGGAGGTTTCTGTCTTTAGTGGTAAGGTGGGTTTCTTGAAGGCAGCAGATTGAGGGGTCTAATTTTTTGATTCACCCTGTTAGCCTGTGTCTCTTGATGGGTGAATTAAGGCCATTAATGTTTAGGGTGATGACTGTGAGATTTGATTTGATCCCTGTCATTTTGTGGTGGTAGAGGTGTGTTGGCAATTCCATGGAATTTTTTTTTTTCTCTATCTACTCTGGGTTTGATTGCTGTGATCTGCTTCTTGTAGGCATTTGTGTTTGGTTATTTGTTTCTTCTCTGTGGAGAATTTCCTGGAGTACTTTCTGTAGGTTTGGTTTTGTGTTCATATAATTGTAAAGCTGAGTTTTATCATGGAAAGTTTTCCTTTCACCATCTATTATAAGGGAGACTTTTGCCGGGTAGAGTAGTCTGGGTTGGAAGCCATAGTTTCTTAGAGTTTGGTGAGTTTCATTCAAGGCACTTCTAGCTTTCAGGGTTTCCATTGAGAAGTCTGAAGTAATTCTGATGGGGTTTCCTTTGAAAGTGGTGTGCTGTTTTTCCCTAGCTGCTTTTAGTATTTTTTTCCTTGGTGTCAATGTTTAGAGTCTTAATGATAATATGCCTTGGGGAGTTTCTCCTTTGGTCTAGTCGGTTAGGAGTTCTGTTTGCTTCTTGAATCTTGATGGGCCTTTCTTTTAAGAGACGGGGGAAGTTTTCTTCAATTATTGTGTTAAATAAGTTCTCCATGCCTTTGGTCTGAAATTCTTCTCCTTCTGGTATTCCAATGATTCTGATATTAGGACGTTTAAGTGTATCCCACAATTCTCTCATGTTCTGTTCACAGGAACTTTTGAACTTACTGAAATTTTTGGACTCTCGAACTGTTTTTTCCATCCTGTCTTCCAGATCAGAATTTCTATCTTCCACTTCGCTGACTCTATTCTTGAGAGCCTCTAGTGAGTTTTGGACTTGTTCAATTAAGTTTGCATTTTCTACTACTTTCCTATGTATCACTTCCATCGCTTTGTCCAGCTCCCTTTTTGTCTCATTTTCTGATTTTCTTGATGATTCTTAGAAATCATCCTTGCATTTCTTTATGTTTTCATTTAGTGTGGCCAGCTGATTTTTAAGGTCCTCTTTTATTTCACTCTCCCTCAACTCTGTTAGCTCTCTTTGAATTCCTTCCAGTGTCTTATCATATTGCTCTAGCTTAGTGATGGTAGCATCCATACGATTATCTAACCTTTGTAGCTTTCCTGTCAGATCTAGCAGTAGTTTGGTCAGGGTTGCATTGTTCATTGCTTCCACTTGATGTTCTGATCCTAAACACTCTTCTATGTTTTGGTTAGTTGTGATCCTTGTTGGACTGGGTGATCTGTCTGGATTTTCTTCCATTTTATTTTTCGTGTTATTTCTTTTGCGCTGTGGTCTACCCATGTCAGTGTATGGGCAGGTAGGTGGGTGGAGCAGCCTGGGATCTAGCTTAATGTGAATCCAAGGCCGCCTGGGGCAGTTGTAAGCAGCCTGGGTTTTTGCTCACTCTTGCCAAAGCCGCCTACCTATAGCCTGACAGGGGCACCAAAGTTGCCTGAATTCTCACCCAGTAATGCACCTAAGCTGCCTGCCTTTGAGCTTGAAAGGGGACTGAGGTAGCAAGCCCTGAAGGTGCCTAGATTCTGGCTCGGTACACTGGGGTCTGTAAACACTCTGTGCTCTTCCGCCTCAGGGGAGTGGGGGCTGGGTGGCGATGTACAGGTAGGGGGTGGCACCTGCGCTGGTGCTAGTGACTCAGTGTGGACTTATGTGGCTCTTGCTGTGGGACTGGGCCCACTGCATGTGCAATTGTAGTGCAGAGGCAGATGATGTGGGTACGGAATCAGGACACAGCAGAAACTGACCGGCGGCAAGTGATGTGAGCACAGCAGCAGGGGATCTGGCAGCCACCTATTCATGGCAGGGGTGGCCCCCACAGGCCTGCGAACCAAGCACCACGTGGCTGGTCTACTCACAGGATCAGAGAACAAGGGTGAGGTAGGAGGTCTCAGCTTCAGTGCAGCAGGCTGGCAGGCGTGACTGGTGGGTGCCCGATCAGAGCACAGCCATGCGGGATGTGCGGAGGGTGCGTGAGCGGGTGGGCAGAAGGGGGTGCGCGGTGCGATGGTGTGTATGGAGCGAGTGGGGGCACGTGGCGGGGGGGGTCGGGGTGCGCTGGGGCACCGGGCAATCAGGGTGGGGTGTGCGGGAGGCAGCAGGGCTCAGGGGGCGCGGGGTGGGGTGCCCTGGAGGGGCGGGGGGCGTGGGGTGCTCTGATCAGTCAGGGGGCAAGGGGTGCGCTGTTGGTGCGTGGGGGTGCGCATGCAGGGGGGGTGTGTGGGGTGCAGGTGGGTGCGGGGCATCCGGGGTGCGCGGGGGTGCGCAGGGGGTCACGGGGTGCGCGGGGGAGCGTGCGGGAGGTGTGGGGGGCTTGCAGGGTGCGCGTGGGGGTGGGGGCACGGGGCACACCAGGGTGCGGGATGCCAAGGGATGCAGGGTGCTCTGGACGCGGGGGGATGGGGCTTGCAGGGGGGTCGAGGGGGTCGCGCGGGGGGCACGGGCGTGGAGGGGGGGCGGGGTACGCTGAGGCACGCCCGGGTGCAGGACATGTGGGGGTGGGGCACAGGGGGCGCAGGGCACGTCTGGGCATGCAGGGGTGCGCTTGGGACGCGTGGGGGCGCCCGGGCCACGTGCGGTGGGGGACGAGGGGCGTGCGGGGTGGGGGCGCAGGGGGCGGCAGTGAGCAATTCAGGGCGCACTGGGCTCAGGGCGCGGATGCTCGGGGGCGCGTGGGGGTGGGGACGCAGGGCGTGCGGGGAGGGGGGGCAGCTAGGAGCGCAGGGCGCTGTGGGATGCCGTGGAGTGCTCTGGACTCGCAGAGGGGGAGGGGGCGGATCGCGTGGGAAAGGGGGTCCAGGGGGTCGCGGGGTCGCGCAGGGGTCATGGAGCACACTGAGGTAAGATGGAGTGCTGGATGCTGCGGGACTCCGCGAGGCACTCTGGACGCGCGGCGGGGGTGGGGCGCATGGGGGGGGGGCTCGAGGAGCGCGGGGGGGGGCGCGGGGGGTCTTGGGGCACGCGGGGCTTGGTGCGCACGGGGCGCCAGGCCGCTGGGCGCCGGGCCGCGCCCGATGCGGTGATTCGCGGCCGCTGGGGTGGCGGGGCGTGGATCGCGGGGGTGTGTGCTTCCCTCTTTTACCCCAATCTGTGCCCTCCCTCTTCAAAAAGTTCCTAATTTCCCTTGAATACTTGCCTTTTTTCCCCCTTGTTGTTTGTAGTGCAGCTAGTCGGTTGCCATCTTGACCGGAACCCCTCATGAAAAACTTTTTAAAAATGTTTATATTTCAAATGTTTTGACACAGAGAAGACTGGATCCCATTTTTTTAAAAAATTATTTATTTGATAGAGAGAGAGAGAGAGAGAGAGAGAGAGAATGGGCACGCCAGGGCTTCCAGCCACTGCAAACGAACTCCAGACGTGTGCGCCCCCTTGTGCATCTGGCTAATGTGGGAACTGGGGAACCGAGCCTCGAACCGGGGTCCTTAGGCTTCACAGGCAAGCGCTTAACCGCTAAGCCATCTCTCCAGCCCACTGGATCCCATTTTTGCCAGTTCACTGATGGCCTGTTTCTCTCTGGCTTCAAATTTTGTCTTCCTACCTAACCCTTCTCTGAGAACCATTGTAGAAGTTGCAATCTTCTCATTGCTGTGACATATAAACAGAGCAGAAGCAGTGTATGGAATGTAAGCGTTCATTTTCAGTGTACAGTCCAAGGGGGTGTTTCATCATGGTGGCAATATGTGGCCGCACAGCTGGGCCTCAAGTCTTCACACCAGCAGAGGGAAACAGCGAGTGAGCTGCGTGTAGTAAGCCAGGCTGAGATGCAACATCTCTAGGTCATACCAGCTGAAGTCTCAACAAGTAGGGATTTAATATGAGGCTTCATCACAAACACATGAGGATATAGGGAATGCTTCACATTAAAATCTTCACAGCTGCCAACAGACTGTTGAAAAGCTGTGAGCTGAGAAGTACACACATACATATGCATGTATGCATACATAGATGTTTACACATATACACTTTTTTAATCATGTGTATGAATTTGCAATAATGTGTATGAATATACATGCACAGATATATGTATCTTCATGTTCACATGCACATAAATCTATACTTATATATGTATATATGCTTGCATGTCTACACACATATTCCCAGATGAAAACAAATACACAACTATACATATACATTTAGATATATGTGGTAGTTTGAATAGATGGCCCCCAATATCTCAATGTTTTATCAGCTTGTAGTTTGGATCTGCATTCACCTGGCTGGAAAAGGTGTCACTGGGCAGATCTTAAGGTGTAGTGGTGGGTTTGAAATACCAATATAAAGATATTCAAAGTGCCAAGTTCCACTTGGAGTCTGTGAAGTGTGCTGTTTGTCTTTTGGCTTGTGGTTTCTGAGCTTCTTCTGCCATTTGGGAACTTCACCTGGATCTGTAAGATTCAATAAATATCCTCTCCTCCCTAACTGTGCCTGGTCTGCAAGTTCATCTCAGCAAACCTGAAGCTGTCTGCTACAACTATCCATACTTACAACTTATCCATACATGTCTTTCTGTACCAATATATATGCATACACATATGATTTCATTAATGCATATGCATATTTGTACAGATGTATTCGTACACATGTATATATGCACACATTTGCACAACATACATGTATAGAAACATAAACACATGCACACAGGCATGCACATGACACGGAGGATGTATATGAAATGCAGATGTGCAGGAGTGCATATATGCCACACACATGCATAGAGTGCACATATAAATGTGTCTACCCATGAGCACGTGTAGTGTGGATGGGGATGCAGTCAGGGGACTGACTTTTCATCATATTAATTTTGTAGAGGTGTCAAGGATCATTTGAAGATAACAATGAAAGCACAACTAGCTGGCATTAGACAGCAGGTAGTATAAGGCAGGGAGTGTTAACTGCACGTGAACCAGAATGATGGAGGTCAGGGATGATGAGAAAGCAGATTTGAGTGCCTCAGAGGGAGCATAGCCTGGCGTTTCATGAGGATTGTTGGGTGAAGAAAAGAACAGATAATGAGAAAAGTTCAGCTTTGTGTCCCTGTGACCACAGGAAAGGGAAGTTAACTGAGTATTCAGGTGTAGGTGGCTGTGAAACAACCTTGTAACTTATTGTCTGGCATTCAGGGATAATGAGAAAAGGCGGAAATAAGTAGGTTTTGTGCATAAGACTCCACTTCATTGTAGAGAAGTGGGTTAAATTAAGGTGTCCCAACTGTAACTCCTTACTATCTATACACATATAACGATCTTCTACATACACTTAAAAAATCTTTGTGTGTGCAAGAGATAGAGAGTGAGAGAGAGAGTGAGTGAGTGAGAGAGAGACACACACACAGAGAAAGAGAGAGAGGGAGAGAGGGAGAGGGAGGGATGAAGGTGTGTGTTTGCATATGAGAGTTTAGGGACACTATATACCATGATGTGTGTGGTATTCAGAGGACCACCTTGGGTGTCCGTCCCAATTTTCGTCTTGAATTGAAGCAGGATCTCTTGTTCTCCACTATATTCACCAGGCTGGCTGGCTCATGCAATTTTGGAGATTCTTCCTGTAGGCATGCTGCGATTTCAAGCATCTTCCACCATGCTTGCTTTTCATGGCTTCTGGGTATCCAAACTCAGGTCCTCATGCTTGTACAGCCTAGCATTGATCTGCGGAGCCAGCTCTTAGCCCCCACAGCCTCTTTACCTACCAGAAAGGTTAGGCATATTATCCAAGTGATGACTCAGTTTATAAAATCTGTATTCTCCTGGCTTTTCTGTATTTCCTTTGCTGCCTTTCTGTCCCAAAATTGTTACATCAGTGCCCAGCAGTAGGTATTCTCAACTCTCAAAAAAACTGTCAACAATATGAAAGGCCAAGAAGAATGGGCCAGTTCAAAGTGATTATAAGAGAGAACCTGAAAATATCAAGAGGAGTAGATCAATGTGCTTAAGCACAACATTCAGGCACTTCTGTGTGAGGTTTGGGGAGCAGCACGCATGATTAACAGATGGCTTCTGTAGGGGAGAGCACAAGAGCAGGACCCGAGTCATTTTCAGTATTGGTGTGCAGGAACCTATGAATCACTGAATGTATGACCTGCTTCACCATGACAAATCATCTCTTACATCTTGTGTGATGCAAGCATGAAATTTAAAAGCAGTCCCTGTATTTCTGTCATTTGTTCTTAGTCCAGGTTCATACCTTTGAGTTCAGACTATTTTTGTTTGTTTACATGTGCACATGCAGAATGCATGTGCATATGCATACTTATATGCACATGAACATGTGTGTGGAGCCTAGAGTACAGCCTCAGATACTCTCCTAAGGCACACTCTCCACCTTCGGTTTTGAAATAGGGTCTCTTATTGGCCTGGAACTTATGAATTAAGTTAGACTATCTGGTCAGAAATCTCCAGAAATCCCATCTGTCTCCCCCCAGACCTGAAACTGCATACATGCACAGACATGCTTGACATATAATTTGGCCCTACGGATTGAACTCATGCTTGCAAGGTAAACTTTACTCAGTACTGTGACCAAGTACCTAACAAGAAGTAGCTTAAGGAAGGAAAGGGAGTATTTTCACTTAAAGTTCCAGGGATAGAGTCCCTAGTGTCAGAGAAGGCATGGAGGCAGGATTGGGAAGTAAACTCATCACCAAGGAAGCAAAGAGAAAACAGGAAGGGGGACAGGGCTTTGAAACCTCTAACTTCAAAGAAACTCTTACCTCTGAGCAGTCTACACATGCTCCCAAACCACTAGGACAGTGTAGTATGTAGTGAAGTGAGAATGTTGAAGCAACCTAATTTCCTAAACATATGGTACATGGTAAGGGTGGGGAATTAGTAACTTATTATAAAGTAGATTGCAGACATAATAAAGCACAAAATCACTAAAATAAATTTTAAAATTATTTACTTTTTTTTTTTTTGGTTTTTTGAGGTAGGGTCTCACTCTAGTCCAGGCTGACCTGGAATTCACTATGTATTCTCAGGGTGGCCTCGAACTCATGGCAATCCACCTACCTCTGCCTCCCAAGTGCTGGGATTAAAGGCGTGCGCCACCACGCCTGGCTACTTTTATTTGAGAGTAAGAAAGAGAGATAAATATAAGGCAGATATCTAAAGGGAGAGAGAGAGTGGGCCCACTATGGCCCCTAGCCACTGCAAATGAACTCCAGACACATGCTTCATGTTGTGCATCTGGCTTTAGGTGAATAAAATTTTTAGAAAATTAAATAAAATCATTCAAAAGGCATCAAATGGGCTGAAGAGAGAACTTAATTGTTAAGGCACTTTCCTGTAAAGCCAATGGATCCAGGATCAATTCCCCAGGACCCACATAAACCAGATGCACATGGCCCCATGCATCTGGAGATCTATCTTTTGCAGTGGCTGGTTGCCCTGTCATGCCCATTCTCTCTCTCTCAAGGAAATAAATCAATAAATAAGCATGAAATCATTGTAGTTTTACCATAAAAATACAAGTGAGCTAGCCACTGCTCTGTATGGCTCATACCAGGAAGTATTTTATAAACTTGGAAGTAATGAAGCCATGCACACAGTGACAGAGGTCATTTGGTCGCATGTATTTTCAACTAGAGAAATTCTTTGTCAGTTAATTGAATGAATCATGTTGTGTGAAAGAGCCTCAGATTTTGTATTAGATATGTTGGGGTTGTGTTGTAGATATGCTGTTAAGCTGTCATCCATAAAGTTCACGTTCATGAGGACGTTGAGGCAAGTCATTTATAAAGAGGTCTTGCTAAGACAATAGCTTCCATGGTTGGAGAAGCTTCTTAGATAGCTAATGGGCACAAAAATTGAAGTCAGCTGCAGAGCTTGGAGCCAATTTACAGATGTCATAAAAGTCTACAGTCCTTGCCTTTTTTTAAAATTTTTTTTTTAAGTATTTTTATTTATTTATTTATTTGAGAGCGACAGACACAGAGAGAAAGACAGATAGAGGGAGAGAGAGAGTGGGTGGGTCAGGGCTTCTAGCCTCTTTAAACGAACTCCAGATGCGTGCGCCCCCTTGTGCATCTGGCTAACGTGGGACCTGGTGAACCGAGCCTCGAACCGGGGTCCTTAGGCTTCACAGGCAAGTGCTTAACCACTAAGCCATCTCTCCAGCCCAGTCCTTGCCTTAAACAACAAGATATATACCTTTCTTTTTTTTTTTAAACTTTATTCATAAAAAATTAACTGCTCTTTGAATAGGATTTCAAATTCCTTGCACAGTACAACTAAATGTAATGTCTTTTCCCGTAATATGTCATTTGAGAGAAAGACAATAATGTTTAAGGTTTTCATACATTTAATGGATAATGGAGATTAAAACTTTTGTTAAATGATGAAATTTGTCCTTGAATAAAAAGATATTGCACTCAAATAACTATTCAATATGTTTTGTTGTGTGAACTTCCCAAGCTATTTCCTTAAGAATCATTGACTGTTTGCTACTTCAGTAGAAATTCATGGACCTATATCTGAGAAAGAAATTTATTGTGGAAAGATAAATAATAAGCAACACTGAAAATATTTACCTGTTTCCCAGCCTGGTGACACAGGTCTGAAATTCCAAATTCTTAGGATGCTGAGGCAGGTTTACAAATTCAAAGACAGCCTGGGCCATTTAGTGAAAGTCTGTGAGGTGGTTGATTCATTTGTCCTTCATAAACTCACGTGTTCTGAATGCTTCATTTTGCCTAAAGCTTACAGAAAGTGATATGAAGTTACACCTTCTTTCATTATGGAAGCTGTTAGGGGTTGAGCTTCCCTAACTGGGTGCACAAGTCATGCTGGATGATTAAAGTCTTTCTCCTGGAGATTGAATGGCATGTCACAAATCCTAGGGCCAAATGGCATGGTTCTTTTCACAGAGCTGCTACTGTGTCTACCACTGTCTTCCTTCAGCCAGATATTATGGAGTGGCAGCCATGGGATGTGGGTAAGGTTTCTCTTTCTTCTCTTTTGGTCACTGCTACTCCTTCTTTGAGTCTCACATACCCATTCTAAAGGTAAGCAGTATTGGTACTGAGGGTTGTTTTTTTTCTTTACTGCATGTTTGTAATAATTAATAATAATAATTGAATAAGAACACCAGTAAGAACAATTCTACACAGGGAGAATCCATCCCATGTAGGGGAAAACACCAGGTTACAATGGATTCATAAATCAGTCAGTAGGTATCTTCGATCACAAAGCATGCAGGGAACATGAGGGTGAAATTTTATGTAATGAGAATGTTCTTCCTAACATACTCAGTGTTGTCAAATGCTTCTCTCCAAAGGTTATGTGAGAAAATACCAGAACGTGCTCTGTGGCTGGCACACACTCAGACATGATAGATGAAGTAAGAGAGAGATTGGCTTATCCTTACATCACACTAATCCTACTGGTCAGGCATTTATGCAAATCCCATGAAGAAGAAAGACTTTGTCTCAACAGCAGTATAAAACATTGCCAAGCATGCAGTGTTAGAATTTTCACATCCAGTATCATGACTCTGTGTTTGACTCCAGTGTTGGCAGAACTTTGGGTAAGTCCCAGGTCTTGGAATTCAGCTCTGGTCTGTGATGACTGCCTTCTAGGAGGTCATTGGTAAAGAAGCACTTTTGTTTTGCTTACAGAATTCCAGCTTGGCTAGTGTCTATACTTGCCAGTTAGTCAGAAAACATGAACTCTACAAACCACAGGTGCAGTCCAATGATGAGCTTCCAGTTGCAAATGATAAATGCATTTCACTCCAGAGTTCCATTTAATTATGCATAATGTATGTATTTAGCTTTCTAGTAAACTCTTGAGATTTAAACCTCAGTCTTGAAGTAAAGAATGATAATATGATAGGGTCATACACATACATGAAATCTGTTTTCTTCTTATACTTTGTTCTCTTTACAAATAAATACAGAACCACATGTTAGAAGTTGTGAGTGACTATAAACTGTAGTGTATTGAGTCCCAGACCAAAAATGGGCAGAAGACCACCTGAATAAAAATTTTAATTATTTTTTAAATTTTTATTATTATTATTTATTTATTTATTTGAGAGCGACAGACACAGAGAGAAAGACAGATAGAGGGAAAGAGAGAGAATGGGCGTGCCAGGGCTTCCAGCCTCTGCAAACGAACTCCAGACGCATGCGCCCCCTTGTGCATCTGGCTAACGTGGGACCTGGGGAACCAAGCCTCGAACCGGGGTCCTTAGGCTTCACAGGCAAGTGTTGAACTGCTAAGCCATCTCTCCAGCCCTGAATAAAAATTTTAAAAGGAGGGGCTGGAAAGATGGCTTAGAGGTTATGGTGCTTGACTATAAAGCAAAAGGACCCAGATTCAATGCCCCAGGACCCATGTTAGACAGATGCACAAGTGGACACACATGTCTGGAGTTTATTTGCAATGGTTGGAGGCCTGTTGCGCTCTCTCTCTCTCTCTCCTTCTCTCTCTCCCTTTCTCTGTCAAATAATAAATAAAAGTAAAATATTTTTAAAAAATTTTAAAGGAGAGTCTTTATTAAGCTAGCCATTGTGTGTTCCCTCACAGCAAGGAGACAGCCCAGTCCTACTTTTACACTAAATTTTTAAAGGCAAAATCCACATTCCTTTAGAATGTTCTGAAAAACTCCCAGCCACTCCTTCCACACACAGTTGTCTTTAGCAGGAACCAAGCAAACAAGCATGTCGACAAAAGCAGATAGATATATATATTTTTTCAGTTAGCACCAGGTACGAAGCACATACCAAATATCATGACATCTTGACCTCAGGGTTAAAGAAAACACCAGATTCCTTACACATTCATTTAATGAATGTTATGTGCTAATCTTTAATTTTTTGTCACTCCTTGAGAATGTCAAGATGGCTGAATGGCCCACGATGGCTTCCATTAGGTCTGTTCACCAGAGGTTGTTTCATTCTCCACTGATTTTAGTAACTGAGTCAAATCTTAGACTCATCAGTTACCACAGCCTCATACTTTTTTCTGAGAACCATTAATTTTACTGAGGAAATTCTCTGTTGGATAAACTTGATTAGAGCACTTAAAATGTAGTGGCCTAGAATCAATCCTAAAAGCAACAGAATTATGGGTCTGGAGATGGCAGTAATCGGAGTGGTGAACCAGGGTGACCAAAAAACCAATCATGCAATCAAATGGGCAGCTGGTTTACAGAAGCAGGACATGACAGTTGGCTTATGCAGTCTGTATGATTCAAAACAATTTTTCAAAACAGACCTATGAACTGACATGCATATGAATCATGTAGTTGGGTCATCCTAACCATGAGCTCTATTGCATTCTATTTTAGTCTTAAACTGCCCTGCCCTCTTATTATTCCTCTGGGTGCCCCTAGATAGTTTTCTCTTTGGAATTCCTTCAGCTACTAACAGAGATAAGTTCAGCTCCTTAGCAGTTAACTCTGACAGTGGCTTAGTGCATCAGTCCAGCTTTCAGTTTCCCCATTACATTTCCCTCCTTGTCCCAGTCATAATCCCTTTTATTCTAACATTAACTTTCCAAACCAGGCATGTATATCTTTTGATATCTCACATTTAATTCCTCAAGCTTCTGCCATGCATAGACTAGTCAGCTTCTGGAGTGACTAGAGCAGGCTGTAGTCTCCTTGTCAGGGACAGATGTCCTCTGGAGCTTGACTTGAAGGGGACCCTCTGGGTTTCTGGTAACCTGTTAGCTCCTACAATCAGCTGAGGACACTGGCTTCTTGACTCTGGTGTGATGAATCTATACTCCTTGGCTGATGAGTATGGGCCCAATTCCCTGAGGGTATATGTTACAAATTTTAAGGGAGCACCATCAATAGTAGGCAAATCTGGTTTACCTCTGCAAATCTGAGCAAAGAAACACCTTTGAACAACCAGCACCACCCATATCAGCTATTACAAATAGCTAGAACTCTAAATTGCATTTATATTTCAGGATGGGGGGTCTGATATCTGTCCTTAGTGTATTCATCCTTTAATAAGACATATCAAGGAGAGATTGGACTAACAAAAATCAATTACTATCAGGTAAACATAACCAGCGAGAACAATTTTTGATTTTTTTTTTAATTTTAAAGGCAGCAGTGGCTGCCTAATCAGGGCCAGGCAGAGACAGAAGGCATGAGTTAACATTAGAGTGTAGTATTGTAAGCCAGAATCAGACAGGGGAGCCTATTTGTCTGAATCTTTGTCTATACTGTAGTTATATTTTCTTTCTGGGTGATTAAGACCATGCAGGCTGACAAAATTAAGTATGTTTTATATTTTGGCAGTCAATAATAGGGACCTGTGAGGAGTTCTATGACTCTCAGCATTGTCATCTGCTAGAATAAGTCAAGGCCGTGCTGACCAAATAGCCCTCCCTTTTTTGGGAAGATTGAAGGACTGACTTTCCTCCAATGTAACTCTTCTGTTGCAGATATTCCCATATTTAAGGTACATGAGACTACAGACAATAAACTGTGAACAAAAGTTCTGCTTAGAGATTTAAAAATTAAAAAAAATAAGTACATATTGTGTAGTAACATTTTTGCTTAAATATGATTACATGAAAAACTACAATTTTTAAAGCTCATCAGAATCAGGATACCTTTATACAGTATTTTCTTATGCATTTTTTTCTTTATGAGGTGATTTAGTATTTTTAAAAGATAAATGAGATGTCTACCCAATCTATAAGTCATTTTCTGAAATTAATTCAGCTATATCTGACATACCCAAGAAATAGAGGAACTTGACTAAACTGCCATGATCTAATGAAAAGGGAGACAAGCCTCATGGAAAAGAGGGAATGGGCATGCCAGGACCCGTTGCTACTGCAAACAATCTGCAAATGCATGCTCCACTATGTGCATCTAGCTTTATATGGGTACTGGGGAATCAAACCCACATCATCTTGCTTTGCAAATAAGCAACTTTAACTGCTTAGCCAGAAAGAAATATTTTCAATGTCCTCCAAATAAATTTTATAAAACTATAGTACATCCAAGCATACACAAAATTTCATGACCCAATCTATTCATACTCAAACCTTAACCAACTCTATAATTTTGCATGTGGTACTTTGGTAACTTGCTCAGTAATAACACAGGTTAAATCTAAAATAATAAGACAGATTGTTGGAGGAATTGAGGAATTACATCTTAAATCACAACATAACTTTGGTTAGAATTTTCTTTTACTGCTCACCCTGAAGTAAAGTTTCCAAGTGTATGACAGATAAATGCTATTCAGTGTCTCCATAGTGGTCTATTTGCCTTATAAAATAGGAAAAGGGAGTAAATAATTCCTCTGTGAATTTTTTTTTTTTTTTTTGTGGTAGGGCTTTAGATATAATAACCTTAGGAAAGAATTAAACTAATAATCCACTTAAAATATATTTTATTTATTTAATTGAGAGAGAAATAGAAACAAATGAGAGAGAGAATGGGCACTCTAGGGCCTCCAGCCAATGCAGATGAACTCCAGATGCGTGTACCACCTTGTGCATCTGTAATGAGCTACTTTTAACCTTACAAATTACTTAAAAAGTTGACAAATAGAGGAATGGGGTTAACTATGTTGAGTACTCTAAAGTCATTCTTTCACAACCATTATCATGACCAATTAACATCAATGAGTTAAAGTTTACAACCTGATGACCATAGCAACCTGTGAGAGGATTAAATTTGCTCCAGTTTACAGTTAGGCCTAAATTTCAGTTTCCCAGAGAGGCAGGCAAGACTTCTGGGAAGAACCATGAACAAAACATGTGGCTGAGGAAAATAGCCACCCAGGGGCCTGAGTCAGTTCCTACACTATCTCTGGACTATGACCAAAATGGACTTGCCCGAGATAGCAGACTCCAGGGCTGAGTCAGGTCCTGCAAAGTCTCTAAAATATGTCTAAACATGCCCAAAGATGGTAAAGTCTGGGCCACAGCCAACCAAAGGTATACAAATGTAACTGCTACTTGCTTAGCCAATCACATTAGAAGATGACCTAACCCTCCTAAGATTCATGTAGCTGTGCTAAATAGAGGCCTGCATAATCTTCTTAGGGTCCCCATTTTTTATGAATGGTTGACCCCGCATGTTGGCTGGTTCTGCAGAATAAACGCTCTTTGCTTTTACATACTATTTGAGCCCAGGATCTTTCTTCAGCGATTCTCAGACCCTTACACCTGCTACCAGCCAGGGCCATATTTTGTTAGTCTGATATAAGACTTAGGCTAATAGTCATTTTATATCTCAAGAAGTCTGTAATCTGATCAAGTACTTTAAGACTTGCTTAATCAACCTGTTTAACTTTTTAATTGTTTAATTGAACCTGTTTAAGCTTCCTCATACTTCATCTTCATACTTATACCTTAATTTATATACTTTTATGTTACAATCTATGTAAACATTCTGTAACAATCTTTTCCATCAAACATTTACCAACATTTAAACGTTTCTCTCCAGTTTATTTTTCTTAGTCAGTTTGTCTCATAATTACCAACAAAAATTTTAATTGTCCTAATTATAAGACATTCAATATGACCTTTTGAAGTTGTTTTTTTTTTTTTTTTTTTTTTTTTTTTTTTGCCCTCCAAAGGCTTTTTGAACTAATTTTTTATAAGAGTAGACCAGACTTGACTTATATTGTTAAACCAGAATGTGCATAAAATTTTATCATTTGTTGTTTTTGGAACTTCTTTTCTTATAACTTCCCTGAAACACATTTTTGAAAATATGAAAGCAAATTCAAACATTAGAAATTTTCTAACAAGCTCAGTATTGAGTACTTCCAAATTTAAAAATAAATCTTGAGGCTGTTTTCTGACAGTAATCCATAAGAGCATAGAAAGACAAAGTAAACTTAAAAACAGTTAAAAAATTCTTATAAGAAGTCATTTGTTCACAGTCACTTGGGATTCACCCATCATCTTGCTGGGGCCAGGATCCCAAGATTCCCTGCGACTGCAGCCCACCTCTGGCTCCTCAATGCAGAGAAGCTAAGAAAAAAAGAGCCATCATGGATTCTTCTGGGGCAGCACAAACCTCAGAGAGGCCTGTGTCTTGTTTCCATGTCTAACACTGAGGCTTGTGTGTTAGGCTCTAGCTCTTACTCCCACAGCCACCTGGCCATCTGCTGATCAAGCCCTTCAGGGGAAAACACTAAGTGACACATTGCAGGTGCCTGCTTATATGTAGAACATAGCAAGTCCCCCACTTTTGTCCTTGCTATGGAGACCTGCCTCAGCCACAGCATGTGAACACAGGACACTTTTCCCCAGGTTTTAGCATCTGCCTGGGACTGGCTCAAAACTTAACTATTCCTGTTCTACTCCTTGCCCCTAGGGAACACAGCAGGAAGGCTTTTTTGTTTGTTTGTTTGTTTGTTTTTTGAAACTTCAGGAAGAGTTTTGGACTTCCTTCAGGGCTACAAGGCAGCCCTGTCATTTTACAACATTTTAAGAGTAGGGAAAGCTTGTATTTTCCCCTGCCTATGATCTTAATTACTTTCAGTGTTCCTTCTGAGGGACATCCAAAAGTAAAAGTTGGCTGTGCAGTCGAGAACAGTGTGGTTGGTGGAGGACCTCTCCCATGGTGACTTTTCCACTGTGTTGGTGCTCCACAAAGCCTTTCTGAGCATGCACTGCTCAGAACAGAAATCAGTCTGCAATCTGAGGGCTGTGAGCCACATACATACTCATACACACACATTTATTTAAAGTGCATTTTTCATTCAGACTTCAGGCAAACTTCTCCCCCTCACAAGCTCATTCATTCAGAAGCTATGCATTCCCATTTTAAATTCCTATTCTATTTACAATCCTGGAAACCAAAAAAACCCTCAAAATTATTTTGATTATAATTTCATACCTCACATTTAGGATTTTTCCAAACCAAAATTCAACTAGTCTCAATTCCAATTTTCACTTTTCTACTTCCAATTTTTACCAGGGTGGTCAGGTGTCCAGGTCACCCAAGGACGACCTGCTGGACTAGATATGAAGTTGAGAGGTAGAAGATTCCCTGTGGCAGCCATCCCACATCAAAGGATAGCTGATCTAATTCACAGAACCTCCTTAAGGAGAAGGCATCACATGTGGCACCTAAGTCAGATTCCCACTGTTGGGAGAATAAAATTTATTAAGATCATGAGCCTTAGGGGTATAATGTCTGCTTTTGTCTGGCTAAATGCATAATGCCCTGTAAGCCCTACACTTTATGTTCATATTCATATATTAATTCTACTTTCACTTTTAGTTAGAGAAGCTTCTCCTTTCTGATGGTGGTGACCACTGGGATAACCCAAAAGGCAACATAGTGCTGAGAAGATGTGACAAAAGAGTGTCCAGCACTGAAACATCTCTATCACACCCTTCAAGGTTCAGGGTCCATTGCCAAAGAGGTGACAGAAAGAATATAAGAGCCAAAGGAAGAATGCCACTCCTTACAATGCAACTGTCTAGGTAGAAATTCACCTCGATATACACGCCCTTGCAGTGCCTAGCAATACCTCCACAAGACCCTCATAATAGGAGAAGAAGATGGTGACATCAAAATAAAAGACAGGCTAATAGATAGAGGGAGAGGATATGATGGAGAGTGGAGTTTTGAAGGGGAAAGTTGGGGAGGGTAGGGAAATTATGGTTTATTGTCTATAAGTATAGAAGTTGTCAATAATTAAACAAAAAGAGTTGTAACAAACTAAAAAAATAAAGTTATTAAGGACACATTGCAATGGGCTAGATGCAGAGCATGTCTGTCCCATGGTGGAGTTTTGATTCTTCAGCTGGTTTCCTAGGAGGATTCAAAACTGTTAAGCACAAAAGGACAAAACAAACACTAAAAAGAAAGACAAGGACACATAGTCACACAGAACTGAAACAGACAGACCAGGGTCAGGGCGACCCCTCACCACCACCCAGGATCCAGGAAGTAGTACTGTGTCCAGCATTCCACTGAATCCCCTTACCTCTGGAGGTTTCAGACCTGTGACTTTCAACTCATGTAGTTGATGTCCTTTGACCACCACTCCTTTATTTTGAGGCCTGGAGAATGTCCCTGGGGCTGAGGAACTTCTCCCAGTGGCTACCCCCTAGGGTCTCCACTCATAGTCAGAGCAGAATCCCAAGAAATCAAGACTGTGAGACCAGATTTGGGGGACAATTTAGCGAGAAAACTATAATGTCTTTCAGAGGTCTCCAAATATAGCAAGTCCCAGACCAAAAGTGAACAGAAGACCTCCCTAATAAAAATGAAAAAGGAGTCTATTAAACTGGCTAGAATCTGTCCCCTCACAGAAAGGATAGCAGCCCCATCCTACTCTTACACTGAGTTTTTGAAGGCAAAAACCAATGCTCTGAGAAACTCCCAGCCACTCCTTCCACAAGCAGTTGTCTTTAGCCAGAGCAAGCAAACAAGCATGATTACAAAAGCAGAATTTTTGCAGTTAGCACAGGTATGAATCAGATACCAAATATCAGGACATCTTGACCTCAGGGTGAGAGCAAACACCAGATGCCTTATTGGGACCAATCAACACTCTTGTAACTAATGTTCTGTGCTAATCTTTAATGTCTTATGGCTCCTTGAGAATGTCAAGAAGGCTGGGTGTCCTATGATGACTTCCCTTAGGTCTGTTCACCAGAGGTTATTTCAGTAGTTGAACCAACAGGAAACAGTATGCATTTCTGAGTAAAGAAAGTAGACAATAGAAGAAATGTGAATATGCTGCTTTGTAAAGATCAGGGTGGTGGTTTGATTCAGGTGTCCCCCACAAACTTAGGTGTTCTGAATGCTAGTTTTCCAGCTGATGGAAATTTGGGAATTAACACCTCCTAGAGGAAGTGTATTGCTGGGGGCAAGCTTATGGGTGTTATAGCCAGCTCCCCCTTGCCAGTTGTTGGCACACGCTCCTGTTCCTGTTGTCTATTTTACATGGGTGAGGGGGTGATGTCCACCCTCTGCTCATGCCATTGTATCCACCTGCCATTGTGGAGCTTCCCCTTGAGCCTGTAAGCCAAAGTAAACCTCTTTTTCCTACAACCTGCTCTTTGTTGGGTGATTTCTACAAGCAATGGAACCTCACTGCAACAGTAAAGTGTTACCCAGGAGTAGGATTGCTGCTAGACACCTGACTGTGTGGCTCTGGCCTTTTGGAGCTGATTTTCAAGAGGAATATGGAATGATTTGAAACCTTGGCTTAAGAAATGCCTTGCAGTGCTCTAAGTACAGCTTGATGGACTGTTTTGGTCAGAGTTGAAAGACCTGAATGCAATAAGACATATGGACTGTGAGGTTTGGCTTATGAGGGTAAGAAAGAGATTTGCCTAGACTGGAGTACAGTTTGTGTGAGAGGCTTGCTGTTATAATTGGGTCCTAAGAAGTTGTGCAGGGTTGCATTGAGTAGAAACAGACTTGTGTGAGCAGAGGGATATGACACAGAAAAAAAAAAAAAAAAGAAAAAGAAATCTTTGGGTGAACTGCTGCCCATTTAGCTGCAATTGAGAGATTAGTACCTTTGAGATTGGGCCAGCTGGCCTGCCCTGGGGCAACAGAAAGAATGTAGGCTCTTTTGAAGGGTCTTGAGTGCTCAAGGAGTGTCCTGTTCTTTAAAGTTTGCTTTACCACCCCACCACTGTTTTAACAAATTGGTACACTACCTGGTATTATGGATAATAAGAAATGCAGGAAACAGAGGGTCAATGAATTTGCAACATGGTTTTGTGTTTTGGAAGTGGCCATGGCTAGTGTGAAGTAGGTTTGTTGGATGCCTACATGAAGACCCCATGGGTTCATTAGTATGAACCTTAGGTTGTAGTGGAGATGCCAGGTTGTTAACTGTGGTATAACTCACTGCTCATGCTAAGGCTGCACCAACATCTAATAACTAAACTATTTCAAACATTCCTTAAGAAATATCATTTGAGGACAGACCCAGGTAAAACCTCTAGTTCCATTTTCTTTCACTTGATTTTAGAAGTCATTAATTTTGAAAGCTATTACATAAGCTGTTGATTTCCCTAGCTGTGCTATAGGGGATGTCTGATCTTGAGGTCATGCCCTGGGTTCAAATTGTTCTCCAGTGAGTGTGATCTTGCTCTGTCCTCCTGAGCAACATAACCTTTCTCTGACATCTCTAACTCTCCAGGGGAAAGTAGTCATTTGTTATCTCCAATGATTGGCACTGAGTAGTAAGCAAATAATATAAACAGGAATGCATATTATAACATTACCTTGGTGTGAATATATATGCGCTGCATATATGCATTTTGACATATTAGACTTTAATATATTAAACTTTTAAATTGATCATTTGATACATGAGCCCAGAGGTATTTAATAGGACTATACTGGATTGTAGTTATTAGTTTTAATATGTGCTCTGTTCTGTAATATTTCTATTACCCAAACTCTGCTTTATGAAGATATGAGAAAATAGAACTGCCTTTTCCAGGCACATGACCAAAATTACAGTGTGCTGGAACAATGTTCAAAGGCATGTAATTACTTTCCTGCAGAGGTTGAAAGAATGAATTTAAGTTTGATCAGCAGTCTCCCTGGTAGCTACAGAGCTGAGTCTTGGGTAAGCTAGATTTGAAGGAAGGCAGGTTTTGTATGCCTTCTTCATTGGAATTATTTATCATGCTGAGTTTAAGAACACATGGACTGAATGTTTGGCTGGTGACAGGAAGCTCAATAATAGAAGATGTGTGTTAAATAGAATGAAGTTACAATAATATCTGTAAATCAATAAGCCCTCAATTAGGTTAACATTTTGAAGATTCCTCTGGTCTTATGATTTAAATCATTGGGGCACAAGTGAAATGAAAGTGGGGAAGTGATTTCAAATATCGGAATGTGGTTTTCATGGAGATTGCCTATCAGATATGCTGGTAGTATGAATCTAATTGTTTGAACATTAAAAAAAAATTCAATGGACTTTTTTTTTCAGTAATGTTTTTTTCCTAGCTCTGGGTGGCTCTCTCAACTAAAACACAACTTTAGTGACTTGTCACACAGCTCCATAGAACCATATGAAAATCTGAGCATGTTGGCTTGCACCTAATCCTAGTACTGGGGAGGTAGAGACAGAAGGATCCCCAAAACTTGCTAGATAGTTTGTGTAGCTGAGTTGTATTCTAGGTTCAGTGAGAGACTCTGCCTCAAAATATAAGATGGAGAGTTATTGAGGAAGACCCCTTACATCAGGCACATGTGTGCATATGAAACCATGTACACATATATGAACATATACCACATACCCATACATATGTGAATGAAAAATCTTCACAAACTACTGAAGCTATAATTGGTTATAAAGTACAAATCTTTCAGATGAAAGTTGAAAGAGTATGAAAGGCTTAAATTGGGTGGAGATCCTAAGGCAGTTTGTGAATGGTGTAAACTCCTTTTATTTTATTTTCTCTTTGTTTAAAGTATTTTTTCAACTTTATAAAGCATATGTTCATTGCACAAAGTGATGGGGTTCCATATGATATCATTTTACATGTATATTATGGCTCTATTCATTTTCAGCCCCTGTTACCCTCAGTTATCCCCCATTCTGGTATGTTTCTGGTGCCCTTCCTCCCCATAAATAGTTTTCCTTCTGAATTCTGGTCACTTATGTAGGGTTCTCTTTGATTGGATACAAAGTGTGTAGCTCAGTATATCTTTAGGTGGCACATTTTATAACATGTTTGTACTTTCTGAGTCTGGCTATTTGTGGTGTACATCAGGTGTCATGAGGAGTTAGGATCTGGCTGTTTGTATAAGAAATCACCAGTTCCCGGTCAGGCTCCAAACAGCTAGGGTCTCATTGTTAGTGTGAGATTTTGCTTGTTAGTTTTGGCCTTTTATTTTTAGCTTTTTTGTCTATACAAGAATGGAATGTGACTCTAAAATATATTAGCTTTTACCAGCTTATGCACAACCTGTTATATAAATTAAAGCAAACTATATTTCCTGTGATTTACTTTTTTCCTAGCCACATGATCATTACACCTGTTTATAAACTTATTGCCTATACATTCTTGAAATTTTAGAATTGGGCTGTTTTGAACATTCAACTGAGAGGTATTTCTTTGAACAAAATGTAAAGGCATGTGCATGTGTAGTGCCTTGTTCTCATTTTCTTGAGCTCTCTGTTATCAAGCTACTGTATCAGATGAAGTTTGTATTCTTGAATTAAACCACAGATTAGAATGCCTGGACTAGGCAGTGAAACAAAGTTAGTAAGTTTACTGAGTAGCTGAAAGGACAGAGTGCTGGGATCTGAATGTGAAATGTCCTCTACAGTCTAGTGTGTTCCAATATTTGGTTGCAAAAGGGTGGGTGTGAGGGACACAAAACTGGGCTGAAATGGCAATGTTATAATAAAATTCTACATTGTAAAACACAAATTAAATGGTTGAACCATCAGGTCCTTAGAGGGAATACCTGAATCTCAGGGCTCTGGAGAGGGTAAGATTAAGACTAACCTTATTCTGCTACTGTTTCTCTCTCTTTCCCTCTTTTCTTCTTTCTATGTCTTTCATATTACCTATCTTTTTTCCCCTTCTTTTCCTTGGCACTGGCCTGTAACTCCTGGTACCAGCATATGGTTAACATCCAAAATGTGCTGTTGATCAGAGAGACTTAAAAGGTTTTCCAAAAGAAGCAAATTCCTGTCAGAGTACTTGATGACCCACCAAAGGTTATTGGTAAGACCCTACTGCTGAAGACCCCATATGCTGTTGGTACAGAACGTGGAGTGACCTGGCTGGAATCCGGAAGAGAATTAGTTAGCTCGTCTAATGCCAGAAGGTACTATATGAGCAACTGGGGGAAAATGAGCAACATCTGTCCAAGAAACTCATGGCCTAAGCTACTCAGCAGCAAACAACCTGAGGTGATGCTCATACAAGTGCAATAATGGCACACAGACATGGAGGGTAACCAACTGCTCTTGATTTGGTTTATTGATCCACTTGGTGGAACAGAAACCATAGATGGAGCTGGGAAACAAATCAGAACCCTATCCAGGAATGAGTCCACACTCCATTAGCAAGCTCCCACCAATCTTAGGCTACAAAAAGGCCTACACCTTTTACATTCTCTCTAAACTAATAATGGTTATCCCATTAATCTGGTGTTAACTTCACTCTCCATTGGAGAATTTGCTTCTCTTTTTCAGATGGGGACTCAGAACCTGAGGATAGAATCATACCATCACACCTCAACAGGGCCCCAGCTGAAGCCAGGAGTAATTGGGGAAATGAGCAAGACTAGTGCTTTCTTGGTGAACCTGGTACCAGCATAAGGTGAAGGAGATAGACACAGAGAATACTCAAATCCTACCGAACAAGATATCCAGAAACACAGAGGTTTCCAAGACCTCATCACTGAAGTAAACCTAAAATGAACCCAACATGGCTCAGGGAAATTTGCAGAAGAGGGGTTGGAAAGATTCTTAGAGCCACACATTGAGTCATTATGCACAGAGTCATTGCCTCTTACCCATAACTGATGGCTACCCCCACAGTGAATGACCCCTATTCCTCAACACTGAGGGTCTTGGTGGTGGTGGGGAAGACAGGGAGGAGGCTGACAATGGTAGCGATGTGGCTGTATTCACACTGTGTACATAACTAATAAAAATACATTAAAAAATACTTGGTCACCAGCTGTTCGTACTGCTTGGGAAGGATCTGAAACCTTGAGGAAGTGGATAGAGCCTGGCTGGAAGTAGGTCACTGGTGGGCAGGCCCCACTTCATGTTCACCTTCTTCTTCCTGACTGCAGATACAATATGACCAGTTGCCTCTATGCTTCTGTCCTCATGCCTTCCCTGTCCAAATGGACTCTACCAGCAGAAATTGTAAGCCAAAAGTATTCTCTTTCCCTCTTTACTTAAGTTGCTTCTGCTCAGGTATTTGAACATAACAAGAAGAAAGTAACACACACGGTGTTGAGAATCAAGTGAGATTTCAGAGAAATGTACTTAAGAATTTCAACAGTAGCCACAGTAGGGCTGGGAGGGCTTTTGGAGTTACATTATTTCAACCATTTTTTGTTCCTTTTTTTATTTTGAAGAGGGTTTCATTCTAGCCCAGGGTGGATCTGGAACTCTACACAGCACCACAATGCCCACCTTAAGCAATTTTTTTTAAATGTATATGTATATGTGTGTGCACACATGTTTATGAACGTGGGTGAATGCAGAGTGTGGATGCATATGCCTCTGTATGTGCATGTGGAGTCAGAGGACAAGCTCAGGTTTTGGCCATCTTGTATATGGAATCAGAGAACAAGCTTGGGTGTTGGCTGTCACGTGCATGGAGTTGGAACAAGCTCAGGTGTTGGTCATCTCATGTGTGGAGTCAGGACAAGCTCGGGTGTTGGTCATCTTGTGTGTGGAGTCAGAGGACAAGCCTGGGTGTTGGCCATCTCATGGGAGGCAGGGCCTTTCATTGCAGGCTGCTGTGCTCACCAGGCTCCCTGGCTTGCAGGATTCTGGGGATTTTCCCATTTTCACCTCACATTTTGCCATACATATGCTGGAACTGCAGATGCTTGTGCTCCAATGTCCAGCTCTGTGTGGGTTCATGGGCTCCAAACTCCAGTACTCACTGAGAAATTTCCCCAGTCCTTCATTGTGTAAAGGAGAGTGAGGCAGTTTAAGGCTGGCAGGATTCCCGAAAGCAAAAGTGAGAACTGTCCTTGAGCCTGTAAGGGAGCATCTGGTTCTTCCTTATCTTTTTCCCTAAAGGAGTTTTTGCAGTTCCACCTTGTGAGAAGCCAGGAACATAAGGGAGGAATCTGGCTTTTCCTCATCTTGCTTTCCTAGGAGAGAAAATTAATACATGAGTCATACCTTTCCTGGAAACTTGCTGGTGCAAGTACATTTTTTGATTTTTAAAAATATTTAATTTAATTTATCAGATATCTATCTATGTATCTATCTATCTATCTATCATCTCTCTATCCATATATATATATCCATTTATTGCCTACCTCTGTGTCTGACTTAACAGAATCATCAATGGGTCTTTTCTGAAATGTAAGAAGAGACTCCTGAGCATTCACCAATCGAAGGAATAAGAATGTCATCAGGTAGTATCTGAAGCCTATGGTGAATTCCACATTTTTCTATAACTTGCCTACTGATGCTTCAGCCAGTGTATTTGGAAAGTGCTTTATTCATGACTATCTTTTGGTCTGGTGCTATAAAAACATCATGCAACTATTAACATATTGGAACATACAGTTTGAGGTCACCTAAATCTGTGTTTCCAGGCCGTTGTCACTCATATTTGGCTTCAGAAAAAAGTACCTCTTGTTCTGATTTCTCTTTGAAGTGAGAGCTGTGTCTTTTTAATCAATAGCATGCAAGCATCACTGGTGAAAAACTGCTCTTCTCTCTGGAGCTGTCTGAGCTTCTTCAAGGTATGAAGTGGACCTGACTAGACACATGGCTCTTCACACTTGCAAGGTGAGAGCAGACAAAATCATTACACATGGGGATCCACTAGGATGGGTACAATGGGAGAGTGAGCCTGTTACCATGATCTCACTCTGCACCCAAGCTGGGCTCCCTGGCCCTTCTCATTTCCATCAGAGAAATCAGAGGAGACACACAGAGTTTAGTTTAGAAGACAGAGTTTATTGTACAGTTGAGGAGAATACACACTTAAAGTGAGAGAGGGCTCAGTTCCCAAGGGGAACTGGGGAGAAGTGCACTCTGACAAGGGGTGAGAGTGGACAATGTCCAAGGAGACCAGTGCAGATTTCAGAGCACTGTATATTCTCAGGGGGTGAGGGTTGACAGTAGCTAGAGACCATTTTTTCAATCCACATTTCAGACCAGTTCTTTGCTGTGTCTAAAACCTCTAGAACACACGACATTTTCTGATGGTTATCTTCCTGTTCAGGTGATTTACAGACCCATTTGGCATTTACAGAAGGGGTCCAAAGTATGCCCTCCCTCCCTCCCTCCCTTCCTCCCTCCTTCTCTCCACTCATCCTTTGCTTCTTCCTCCCTTCAATCCTATGATGGTTTGAATGTAGATGTATATCCTCCAGAGACTCAGGTACTTTTTTTTTGCAATATTTGTTTGCAAATGAGAGAGAGAAAAAGAGAATATGGGATGCCAGAACCTCTAGCCACTGCAAACAATCTCTAGATACATGTACCACTTTGTGCATCTGGCCTTACATGGGTACTGGGAAATTAAACCCAGGTTATTAGGCTTTGCAGGCAAGCACATTAACTGGTGAGCCATCTCTCTTTTTGTGTTTGTTTGTTTTTTTCGAGGTAGGGTCTCACTCTAGCCCAGGCTGACCTGGAATTCACTATGGAGTCTCAGGGTGGCCTCGAACTCACAGTGATCCTCCTACCTCTGCCTCCTGAGTGCTGAGATTAAAGGTATGCGCCACCACGCCCGGCCTGGTGAGCCATCTCTGTAGCCTCCAGACTCATGTAGTTTTTATTATGCTTCCTACTCGATCTTTTGCATGCACAGCCCTGCTGGAGAAGGTGTGTCACTGCGGGCTGATCACACGTTAGTTCTGCTAGGTAATAGAGAGCCAGTTTGAGATCTGGCTGAACATGCCTGCTGGTGTTGGTTTTTCTCTTCTGTGAATGTATAATGAAGTGAGCCAGTTTCTTCCACCACAAAACTTTCCTCAGAGTCTGTAAGCCTGAAATAAACCCTTTCCCTCCATAAGCTGCTTCTGGTCAGATGTTTGCCTGAGCAGAGACAGTAACTGCAAAAACTTATTTCCTTCCTTCTTTTCCTTCTTCCTTCCACCTCTCTCCTCTTCCATATCCCCCTTTCTCCTCCCTCTTCCTTCTATGCCTCCACTTTGACTTTTCCTTACATACTCTGTCCCTTTCTTTGTTTCTTCCTCTGTTCCCACTTCTAAAATAAGTGAGTTCATGTTAAAGCACGGATAAGAATGTAAATTCATATGGGAACATTAGTGGCAAGAGGCTAATGGAAACTTTATTACAAAAAGTTCACCATGAATAGAAGTTTTCACCTGAATTTTATTTATTTAACATAATATATTAAAGGCAAGGCTTCATGCTTCTGAAGTATGAGTACTTCAGAAAAGTTATTAAAAAATTGATGAATTTTCTTAAACCCCAATGCAAGCCTACATTAAATTGAGGGATAAGAATAAATCACTCAGTGTTCCATTTAGTGTAACATGTGCAAAAACATATAAAACATATTTTCTACTCTTATTATAATCTAGGAGTGAATGTTCGAATTTCATTACTTTTACTAGAAATAAGTTGTACAAACCAATGCATGTAAAGCGGTATCATTTATTGGAAGGCACACACACGTACTTACAGGCCAAATTGTGGCTTCTGTTAAATTATTATGTTTAAACCCTAATTCCTAATACTTCAGGATGTGACTAGTTATGGAGGTGAGTAATTTAAAATGGTAGCTAAGTTAAAAATGCAGTCATTAGGGTGTTCAAGGAATCTAACATTATGGTATCCTTTTGAGAAGAGGAACTTTGGGTGCAGGTATGTATAGAGTGAGAATAGCATTGAAACATGGATACACAATCTCCATCTAAGGAGAGTGCCCTCAGAGGAAGTCTCTGGATGACACCTTGCTCTCAGACTCCTAGAAAACAGTGCTATAAGAAATCAATTTTCTGCTATGTAAGCCATCCAACCTGTGGTAGTTTGGTGCCTGAGCTCTAGCAAACTAGTGCACAGCTTGAATTGAGCTCACATAGATGGACTAGGGGATGCATGATGAGCTAGTTCTCTCAAAAGGTTTCCTAGTGTACATTTGGCTTTAGTGAGTTCTACAAGGCTTCACGTGACATCTGATAAATTGGACTCATGTAGAACTCAGCAGGAGTATGCTTATCTCAGGTCTGACAACCACGGGCACAGTTAGGGGGGCCTCTGTCATGTTCAAACACTTTGAAGGACCTCCCATTACTTTTTCTTGGGGGAAGAGTGCTATGCGGGCAAGTTAGTCCATTTCTGTTATCATTACTTGGATGCTGTTCTTAGGGTTGTCATGGAGACAGACAACTAAGATGGCTCAAATAAATCCTAATGGCTGTTCACCACAACTAATGAAGGTTGATTTCCTTTCCCCTCTGGGAGTCACAACAAACATAGCAAAAGGTAGCATATCCAAAAAAAAAAAAAAAAAAAAAATTACCAAAGCCTCCACTACCGGGAGATTTTATCCCTACCATCTACTGAGAAATCAACTTGTAATATTTTAATTATAAATTGAAGTTATGTCCCCACTTACCCCCTAAGAATATGCTTATACCAGGATTGGTTTAAACCCTTTTTATAACTATGTGAAGATGGTAGTATTCAAATATATGATATATTTTAGATACAGAAAAAAAAGTGGGGAAAAGAATGTTTATGCCATAATAGGTGCCAACGTAAGAAATAATTCAACTGCATTTATTTGCTTTCAATATACCACTAACTTGTAATAATGTGAGGAAATCTTGCAGTGACTTGTGCCTTTGATAAAGGCCTAAGGCAGTATAAGAAGTACAATCCTTCAACCACTCAGAAACACCAGTACTGACATTATTGATAGCTTCTGTTATTGTCCCTTGAATGACCTCATAACTTATTGTTTCATTGCTCTTATGGTTTTGATCTTAAAGGTCTCCTAAATATATTGAAGGTTTGGTCCCTAGGTTGGCAGTGCTGGGAGGTGGTAGAACCTAAAATGCATGTAGGCAAGTAGGAGGAAGTAGCCCACTGTAGACATGCCTTGAAGAGGACCATCTTTCTCTCTCTCCCTTTGCTTGCTGGTCAACATGAGGTGAGCGCTTGTGCTCACCTCACACTCCCCAGAATGATCTTGTCACATATTCAAAGCTATGAGGCCAAGAAAGTAGGGAAGACAACTTTTGCATATTATTTATTTATTTATTTATCTATGTATTTGCAATCAGAGAAAGATACAAAAGATAGACAGAGAGAATGTGTGCTCCAGTGCCTCCAGCTGCTGTAAACGCACTCCAGATGCCACTTTTTTTTGTTTATTATATTTGAGAGTGACAGAGAGAGAAAGAAGGAGAGAGAGAGAGAGAGAGAGAGAGAGAGAGAGAGAGAGAGAGAGGGAGAGAGAGAGAATGGGTGCACCAGGGCTTCCAGCCACTGCAAACTAACTCCAGACATGAGTGCCCCCTTGGCCCCCTTGTGCATCTGGCTAACGTGGGTCTTGGGGAATCAAGCCTCGAGCTGAGGTCCGTAGGCGTCACAGGCAAGGGCTTAACCACTAAACCATGTCTCTAGCCCAAGGAGAAATATTTAGAGGAAAACTACCATTTGGTACTTCAGCTTGTTTAATGTTTACTTACCTTTGAAGTAGTTTCAAAAAGAGAAATAGTAGAATTAGCATCTTTAAAATAATTAGTAAAGTATCTGAACACAAAATGTAAGGTAAAAGAAGATG
Source organism: Jaculus jaculus (assembly GCF_020740685.1). Classification (NCBI taxonomy): domain Eukaryota; kingdom Metazoa; phylum Chordata; class Mammalia; order Rodentia; family Dipodidae; genus Jaculus; species Jaculus jaculus. Next base: position 1,202,091 of record NW_025423388.1, read on the forward strand.
TCAAAAATTGTTAAAGTAATAAGAAACTTGTACAGGTTATATCATAAGTAAATATAAAGTGGAGAAATATAATAATTCTCAGTCACCTATCCTTATCGATTCTTTTGTGACCTTGATTCTTACAATCAGAACAAATTCTATTCTAAATGAAAGACTGCTTTACCACATTTTGGAATGAAACCAAGCTGGAAAAGAGATACCACACTATACTAAAAATGTCTATTTGTAAAGGCAAACTTGTTTTTTAACTCAATCAGACAAAACTAATCAATGGGCATAAGCAAAAATATTTAGAAGTCTATTTAACAAGCACATCATAAAACATATAGCCAAACCACACTAATAGATTGCCCTCTAGGATCTATGGCATTTTAGTCATAGGTTTTTGAGTAGGTTTTCAGTTCCAGGCCTGAATTTCTTACAGTTGAGTGTGTCTCACATGCAATCAAAGGAATAGTCAGTTAACAAAATACCAGTGCTACCTCTATTGCACTAGTAGGTATACCTTGCCTGGCTGGTTGATTGTGTAGAACACAGTTTAGATTCACTATCAGTTAGAACCAATGATGACATGCCTCCTCCAGCAGCCTACATGGCACTTCCCAGCACTATGATAAGTAGCTAGCTGGGTGGAATTCCTTTAATGCCAGCATTTGGGAGGCCGAGGAAGGAGGCCACTGTGAGTTTGAAGCCAGCCTGAGACTACATAGATAATTCCAGGTCAGCCTAGGGTACAGCATGGCTCTACCTCAAAGGAAAAAAAAAAGGAATATGAAGAGATGATCTGGAAAAGGGGTAAGTGATGACAAAGGATAAATGCAATGTACAGCCAGAGAAGGAAAGCACAGAAGGAACAGCCATGAAGGGATAAGAGAAAAGGAGAGGAGGTGGGACAGGAATTAACAAAAACAAATTGTATAAGAAAATTCAGGGCTGGAGAAATGGCTTAGTAGTTAAGCGCTTGCCTGTGAAGCCTAAGGACCCTGGTTCAAAGCTTGGTTCCCCAGGACCCACGTTAGCCAGATGCACAAGGGGGTGCACATGTCTGGAATTCATTTTCAGCGGCTAGAGGCCCTGGTGTGCCCATTCTCTCTCTATCTATCTACCTCTTTCTCTCTGTCACTCTCAAATAAATAAAATAAACAAAAAAAAAGAAAATTCCATAAAAGGAGACAAAAATTCCATACATAGAATCTCCTGTGCTCGGCAATTGATATGCTAGACTCATGGTATATATATATATATATATATATATATATATATATATATATATATATATATATTAATTTAATAATTTTATTAGGCCTCAAATATTTTATTGAATTGATCAAGTGAAATAGGATTTGTTGAAGTACACATCACAATTACTTCACCATTACTTAAATCTGGTCAAAAAATTCAGTAAATATATTTTAAAATATTTGTTTATTTATTTATTTTCCAGCTGAGAGACAAAGAAGAGATAGAGAGAGCAAAAGAGAGAAAGAGAAAGAATGGGCATACCAGGGCCTCCATATGCTGCAAACAGTTTTCAGATGCATATGCCACTTTGTGCATCTGGCTTTACATTGCTTCTGGGGAATCAAACCTGGATAATTAGGCTCTGCAGGCAAGAATCTTAATTGCTAAGCAATTAAGCCCAAATTTATGAAACATTGATAATTAGGAAATATTGTGTGAATATTGTGTTCTTTTATGAGCCTAGTGCCACCAATCAAGGGCACATTAAGATTTTGTTGTTATGAATATGGTAGTGGAAATAAACCAGCAAATAGTGAAACTTTTTTGAAATTATGAATAATATTTTTAAAAACAGATATACAGTCTTGAAATTGGAAGGTCACTTTGGAAAAACTTATTTCTTGAAGTCAAATAGTCATTGCACTGTGACCGAATGTGTCCCAGAGGACATGAGAGGAAGGGCTGCTGTCCTTGGCACATGACATATTGACTATGCTCTTTCATGTGCATGAACTATTTTCCATGTCCTTTAAGCTCCACTTACTATAAATGCATTAGTCAAAGGAAGCAGTTCAACAGTAACTTGAAATAAAGATGTACAAAGATGTACTGAGAAACCAAGAAAAAATAGTCAGGGTCACCCATGAGGTTATTCCATACCAGCAAACAAAGAAATGCCATGGTCTCTGAACCTGAACTATGTTATAACATAAGAATTTTTAATTGTACTCATTTTGCTGTAACAAGAGTTGATAGTGGGTCTCACTGGAAAACCCACAGAGACTGAATTGCTCCTCTACCTGGTCTTTGTAATATTGGAATTAAAATAAGCCATGTGAAGTTTATTGGGGAAAACTAGGTTGTGGATTGGTGCTGAAGAACAGGGAGAAGATCTCAACATTTTATTAGCACATGCAAAAGTGGGTATAGCAGTGTGAGGTTATTGGTTATTCAAGAAAGGGATTTATCCTGAGCTTTTGTGAGTGCCCTAAAAATCTAGGATTTAGAGTCATAGGTCAGGGGTACATACACTGTTTTTGTGCTTTGTTTGATATAAGACCTTTGAAAAGTACCAGTACCTAGGAGGATCCCTCATAATTCCCCAGACCCTCAATAAGGTGTCACACATAGTCTTTTACAGCCCAGGACATTCCCTCAGTTATAAATATTGAGAGGGCCCTGGGCATTCACTACATGTTATCTACATCATCCATACACAGCCCTTAGTACTGTGGTAAACTCTTCTCTTCTCATATAACCTGTGCTTGACTCTCAAGCAGCCCCAGTGTTAATCCCCATGGAACCTCATCAACCCATAGAGATCTGAATACATCTACCAACCCTGGTGCTTCCAAAATTCCAGTAACATTGCACCAACTACAGTTCACATTCATATCTTAATGTTTATTCCAGGCCATGTAATTATTCCCAAGCCCCAGTGTGATGATAGGTTCCCTCCCCATCCCCTCTTCCACTGACATCACTTCAGAAACCCAGTACCAGACTCTGAAATTCGAGGGTATAGCCTCATTACCACTTTTAGCTCAAGAACACTCCAAAACTCTAGTAACATTCCAATGCCAATGCAGTTACATACAATTCCCAGTGTCACACACCTGCACATAAATCTATCACAATGCCACGAGCATTTCAGCAACTGCTATTGTCCCTCTACAGTCACTGTAGCAACTCCATGTGACCTATGTAAGTACACCAACACCCAGTACTGTTGGGCCCTGAAAGGCCCAGGCGTGAGGCCTAGTGGAACTTCCTGAGCCTAGCTAAAGTTTGGCGACCTGTCTCTGGCCAGCTATGACTCAGCAGGATGCCTAAGGGCTTCTGGCCTGCTACTTCCTCATGGTAATTGTAATTACCATTTCAATAGTTAAAGTTACTATTGGCCCTTACCTCTTCTCCCACCCTAAAATCCCCGCCTTTGTCCCCAACATGATATAAGCAACTGCTCAGAGTAATAAAGCGAGTTGTTTCTGCATTGCAAAGACTCCCGACTCAGTGTGGTTTGTCTCTGGTGGCCAGGAGAGGTTTCTGAGTCGTCCCACGCTCATCATCCCCTCAACCCCTAGGGAGGAACCAGCAGGCCTGGTCCTTCCCTCGGCACTACCTGTGCGGGAAGGAGCCCCGCATCTGGCGCCTAACGTGCGGCTCTGGGACCCCGACAGACTAGTGCACCCGTGAGAGGCAGTCGTTGAGGAGGTAATCGGTGTTGTGGGTGAGCGTACCCTCATGAGTTATGAGGTAGTCTTCCTATTTACTGCACTAAGCTTTGCTTCTACAACCTGTACTTACTTGTCGACATCTCTTCCTTCCCTTTCTCTTCCCCTTCACCTTCGGTTCACCGGTGGCTTTTGTATTTCTAAAGGCTCGTCTCTCTCTCTCTCTCTCTCTCTCTCTCTCTGCTTGGGCCTGTAAAGGCAGGCCAGCTTTTTCTGCCATTATGGGACTTCCCCTGGATCTATAAGCTTCAGTAAATATTCCTTCCTCCATAACTGTACCTGGTCTGGAAGTTTATCTCAGCAAACCTAAAGCTGTCTAATGAGCTGAGATGAACCTGACCATGTGGATGTTAATCTTTTGGAACCTTTATTTTAAAGAAATAGACATAAATTTAATGCTTACAACTAAATGTGTCTTCTGGAGTGATAAGCCAAATTTTATGGACTATTCAGATGAAAGTTTAAAAATTCTAAGTACAGACAGCATTAAACTTCGAGGCTTAGCTTATAAACTTTCTAAGAGGAAAGAAAGACTACAGGGAACTTCGTTGGAACTGGGCTACTGGCATAAGGGCTGGCTATGGCCTGCTGCCCAGGCCCAAAGAGTTTAATCAAGATTAAATTTTAATAGACTGATATGCTTTACTCGAGATACTGGATTAAAAAATTAAATATTTGTTTTTTCTTTGTTTTGGTTTTTCGAGGTAGGATTTCACTCTAGGCCAGGCTGACCTGGAATTCCCTAAGAAGCCTCAGGGTGGCCTAAAACTCATGGTAATCCTCCTACCTCTACCTCCCGAGTGCTGGGATTAAAGGCGTACACCACCACACCCAGCTGAGATTTAAGATTTTAATCTAAAACACCTCAAGCAAGTTACAGGCACTGAGACAAATTTTAGGTTATGACGGTTCAATTTACATTGTTTTAGTCTCTCTTTGCTATGCCTTATACCAGATAAAAATGTTTACTCTGTGCCTTTATATGTTAAGTGTTTAACTTGTTTAATTTTACAAATCTCAATATCTTGTTTTGGTCAAGACTGTGGAGACCATTAAAATTAAACTAAGTACAGTTTATAATATATGATAGTTATAAATCTATTGGGAGCCAGGGGCGAAATTTGGTAATTTAAGTAGAAGTGCCCCCTCCTGGCAGCTTGTGCCTGGCCCTCCCCTACTGGGAGTTGGCGGACAATCCACCTCCTGGGAGACTGCCACGTGGCTCCCTTGGACTGACCCAGGTGGAGACAAGGGAAAAGTCCGCCCTCTCGTGGTGACTGGGCTCACCGCTAACTTACTATGGCAAGACATCCTTGGAGATGCCGAGGCTTTCATCACTACTGACCATAAGGCCTTTTATAATGATTTGTTAAATAAAAAAAAATATCAACAATGGTTTAAGGAAGGGAGGGAATGTCATCCTAATTACTCCAATGAATACCCCCAATTCTAAGGGCCACTGTCCAGCCCCCCCATTTAAAATCCAGTGGAGACTGGGGGACCCTATATGGGTTGAGCAGTGGCCTCTCCCTTCTTCTAAGTTACACCAACTCCACATACTTATTGATCAACAGTTGGAGGCTAGACATATCCGTCCCTCCACTAGTCCCTGGAACTATCCTGTCTTTGTCATAAAAAAGCCTAATGGGTCCTGGAGATTTTTACATGATTTAAGAAAGATCAATGAATGCATGATCCCCTTTGGAGCCCCCCCGAGGGGACTTCCATGGATCTCAGCTATTCCCAATATATACCATATTACTATCATTGACATTAAAGATTGCTTCTTCTCTATCCCTCTCCATCCAGGAGACATGGAAAAATTTGCATTCTCTGTACCCGCTATTAACTTTTGTGGCCCAGATAGGAGATTTAAATGGACTGTCTTACCTCAGGGCATGGCTAACAGCCCACCCATTTGTCAATATTACCTGTCATCCATTTTCTCTTCTCTTTTCAATCTCCCCAATACCCTGTTTTATATCTACATGGATGATATTATTCTTGGGTGCCTAGATTCCTCCACATTCCAGGACCTTACCCATCAATGTCTAACTATCCTTCATACTCACGGCTTTAAAGTAGCTCCTGAAAAAGTTCAAACTGTGCCTCCCTTTAAGATCTTGGGCTCGACCCTTACCCTAGATACAGTTTCACCTGTTAAACCACAACTTTATATTCAGGATTCTTACACCTTGCCTCAACTCCAGAAGCTCTTGGGAGAAATTAACTGGATGAGGCCTTGGATACCCATAACTACTGAAGAGCTGTCCCCTTTGTTTGACCTCCTAAAGGATCTTAACTTCTCCTCTCAGGTAATTTTGTCCCCTTGTCATCAACAATTTTTTTTATTTATTTATTTGAGAGTGACAGACACAGAGAGAAGGACAGATAGAGGGAGAGAGAGAGAGAATGGGCGCACCAGGGCTTCCAGGCTCTGCAAACAAACTCCAGACGCATGCACCCCCTTGTGCATCTGGCTAACATGGGACCTGGGGAACCGAGCCTCGAACTGGGGTCCTTAGGCTTCACAGGCAAGCGTTTAACCGCTAAGCCATCTCTCCAGCCCATCAACAAATTTTTTATAAGGTACAACAGGCTATAAATACTGTGACCTTAAAGAGGTTCAATCCTAATTTGCCCATCTCCCTCTACATTTTCTCTGGGGAAACATTATGTACTGCACTGTTGGCCCAGGAAGGTGAGCCCATCCAATGGATCCACCTCTCAATCGGTGGGATCCCCAGAGTTTATTCTAAAACCAACCAGGTTGCTGATTGCATTATCAAGGGCAGAGACACCTCTGTCCGGTTGTTTGGCACAAAACCTCACCTTATTGTCACTCCCTTTAAGATAACTGATTTCACCTGGCTTCAGAGAAATAATAACAGAGTTGCTACGGCTCTCGAGGGGTTTCTAGGTAAAATTGATTGCCATTATGGCCCCCACAAATGGATGAGTTCTTTCTCCAGGTTAGAATGGAAGCCCCCCAGGCTTTTTCTGTCTCAACCTAACCCTGACTTTCTTACCGTGTTTACCGATGGAGGGCACCTGGGGGCTTCCCTAGTCATTTACCCTTCTTTAAAACAGAAAAAAGAGCCTATCCCCATAAAGTCACTCTCCCATGAGGTTGAGGGGTCAGCACAATTCAAAGAACTATTTGCTGTCATTCTAGCTTTAGACACTATTCAAGAGCCATTTAACTTATTTTCTGACAGCCTTTATGTTGTTAATTTATTACCCAACCTGGTTGAGGCCCATATTAGATTGGACTCCAACCCTATATCTCCTTTGATGATTCAAGCTCGTTCTCTACTCAAACAAAGAATCAATCCCATTTTTCTTCAACATCTCAGGGGTCATCAAAACTTACCGGGATTTCTCTCTCAAGGAAACAATTTGGCTGATAAAATGGCTTCTATGCCTCAATGTAATACTATTACAGAAGCTGCACGCTTCCACTTATTGACCCATGTCAACTTGAGAGGTCTCAAGCACAGGTTTCCACAGGTACCAGTCAAGAACCTTAAAAAAATTGTCCGGGCTTGTAAGTCCTGTCAGCCTTTCCTCCAAGTACCCCCCCTTCAAAATACAGGAAGCAATCCTCGAGGGCTCCGCCCTAATCATCTTTGGCAAATTGATGTCACACACTATTCTCCATTTGGAAAGCTTAAATATATCTTTCTTTCAGTCGATACCTTCTCCCGCGCCTGCTGGGCATCAGCACATGCCGGGGAAAAATCTAAACATGCCATTAGTCATATGCTTCAATGTTTTGCCACTCTTGGGCTACCTGATCAAATAAAAACAGATAATGGCCCCTGCTTCATAAGCAAGGCCTTTATAGATTTTCCCCAGACCTGGAAAATTTCACATTCCACAGGCATCCCATACAACCCCCAGGGCCAAGCTATAGTTGAAAGATATAATCAAACTCTCAAGTCTCAATTACAAAAACAAAAGGGAGAATCCTTACCCCCACATGACCAACTAAAAAAGGCATTATTTACCCTAAACATTTTAAACTTTTCTAAAGAAAATAAACAATTATAACTTTTTCAAAAACATTGGTCCTCATCTGTTACCTACAGTTCTATCTGGGTAAGATGGAGGGACCCATTGACTGGGGCCTGGAGAGGGCCTGATCCGCTCCTCACAGCAGGGAGAGGGTTTGGATGTGTCTTCCCTCAAGATGAAAAAGACACAGTTGGGTACCACCGAGGGACCTAAAATATTTGTCTGAACAAGGGGACACTGACAATCACTTCTCTAGGGAGTGTCCCGCCCCTGAGGACTGTTCCTAAAATGGTCCTTTACCCTGCTAAATTAAATAACTCCCTCCCTTGTGGAGGATTGCTGGCTTTGCCTCCGATCTGGGCCTCTCTGGCTGCTTGAAGTACAGTTGTCCATACGACCTTAAAAAGCTGCTCAGCCACCTTCCCCATCCCCGTCCAGCTTTTCCCAATGTTTCCTCTGGGCATTTGGGCCCTTCCTTCTCCTAATAATTCCAGTATAGATGTGAGATACATTCATCCTTCCTTCTGTAATTTTAACAAAACTGAGCCCAGTGCTCAACGCTGCCCACTTTCTGGAATGGCTTATGTTTGTGGAGGCAAAATGGCCTGTAACTTTCTGCCCAGCAATTGGATGGGCCTGTGTGCCTGTTGCAGTCTGGGTCGCATTGCTGGTAGAAATCACCCAACCAAGAGCAGCTTCTGGGAAAAAGAGATTTATTTTGGCTTACAGGCTTGAGGGGAAGCTTCACGATGGCAGGGGAAAACGATGGCATGAGCAGAGGGTGGACATCACCCCCTGGCCAACATAAGGTGGAACACAGCAACAGGAGGGTGTGCCAAACACTGGCATGGGGAAACTGGCTATAAAGCCCATAAGCCCACCCCCAACAATACACTCCCTCCATGAGGCATTAATTCCCACATCTCCATCAGCTGGGAACCTAGCATTCAGAACACCTAAGTTTATGGGGGACACCTGAATCAAACCACCACAGTGCCCCAGCCACCTTAATCCCAGATGTAGATATCATTTCTGGAAGCTAGATTCCTTGGCTAAGGTAATCCTACAAAACAGGAGAGGACTAGACCTACTAACAGCCGAAAGGGAGGCATATGTTTGTTTTTACAGGAAAAATGCTGCTTTTATGCCAGTAAATCAGGAATCGTCCAGGACAAGAATAAGAGGCCCCAGGAAGACATGGAGAGGAGGCGATGGGACCCCCAAGACAACCTGCTACAGATGGGCTTACATGACTTCTTACCCTATATCCTCCCTCTACCTGAACCCCTCCCCATCCTTTTCCTCCTTCTTCTTCTCCTTCTTCTCCTTCTCCTCACTGTCGGGCCTTGTGTAATTAACAAAATTACACAATTTATTCACCAGTGGCTGGAGACAATAAAACTTCATCAGGCCGAAATACATTATCATGGGCTGACAACTCAGGAATTAAGTTCCTTAGACGACCCACTGCCACCTCCTCTGCCCTCCATGTGACCAATGACGGGTAAGATCCCCAGAGGGGACAACCTAAGACAGGCCATGGAGTGGCTCAGTGAGCTAAACACCTGGTACTCATGACGGGTAAGATCCCCAGAGGGGGACAACCTAAGACAGGGGCCACGGTGACTAATGCTCTTACAAAAACAAAAGGGGGAGATGTTGGGCCATGAAAGGCCCAGGTGTGATGCCTAGTGGAACTTCCTGAGCCTAGCTAAAGTTTGGAGACCTGTCTCTGGCCAGCTATGACTCAGCAGGATGCCTAAGGGCTTCTGGCCTGCTACTTCCTCATGGTAATTGTAATTACCATTTCAATAGTTAAAGTTTACTATTGGCCCTTACTTCTCCCACCCTAAAATCCCTGCCTTCGTCCCCAACATGATATAAGCAACTGCTCAGAGTAATAAAGCGAGTTGTTCCTGCATTGCAAAGACTTCTGACTCAGTGTGGTTTTTCTCCAGTGGCCAGGAGAGGTTTCTGAGTCGTCCCACGCTCATCATTCCCTCAACCCCTAGGGAGGAACCAGCAGGCCTGGTCCTTCCCTCGGCACTACCTGTGTGGGAAGGAGCCCCATACAGTACCAATCTGGAACATGATGCATACCCAATATAATCCAAGGTTAATCCTGATTGAGGTCATGTCCCAGCCTGGACCCTCTCAGTCCAGAAACAGCCCACAGATTCCTATAAAATGCCTGCCTCTGCCCTCTGATCCCTGGTATCACACCTGGGTTCAATAAGCTTCATGAAGACACACATTAATACCTCAGCCTTTCCATCCCACCCTTGGATCTATGCCTAGGATTTCACACATACATCTGCCACCAAACTGGTATAATTCACAGTAAAATCATGCCAGGTTCAACCATTTTTATTCAAATTTCATTGTGTAATTTTTTCTTACTGCTGTGTAGAATTCCAAATTGATCTGCTATAAACATGGTTGAGGAAATCTCTCTGGACTGAGGTTTAAAGGTACAGGGTACATGCCCAGTAAGGGAATAACTGGGTCTGTGGGTAACTCTATAGTCAGCTTTTTCAGGAGTCTCAATATTGCTTTCCAAAGTTGTTGTACCATCTTAAATTCCCACCAACAGTGGATGCGGGTTCCTATATCTCCACATCATTGCCAGCATTTATTTTCACTTGATTTTTCTTTTTTTTTTTTTAATTTTGCTATCCTTACTGGGGTAAGGTAGAATCTCATGGTTGTTTTGAATTGCATTTCCCTGATGATGAGTGATAATGAACATTTTCTTAAGTGTGTGTTTGCCATTTGTGTTTCTTCTTCTGTGAATTGCCTATCCAGCTTTTGCCCCATTATATGAGTGTGACGTTTGACGTTTATGATTTAAGTTTTTGAGTTCTTTGTAGATTCTAGAGATTACGTCTCGTTCACTTGGATATTTAGCAAATATTTTCTCCCATTCTGTGGGTAATCTATTGGCTTTGCTTATTTTATGCTTGTCTGTGAAGAAACTCTTCAGCTTCATGTGATCCCATTGGTTGAGTGACTGTTTAAGATCATGTACTACTGGGTTTTGTTCAGGAAGTCTTTTTACATTCCTCTATCATGGAAAATTCTTCCTATATTTTCTTCCAGTAGTAGCTGAGTTTCTGGTCTTATGTTGAGATCTTTGATCCATTTGGACTTGAGTGTTGTGCATGGTGAGATGCGTAGATCAACTTTCAATTTCCTGCATATGGTTATCCAGTTTGTCCTGCACCATTTGTTAAAGATGCTGTCTTTTTCCAGCCTATATTGTTAGGGCCTTTGTCAAATATCAAGTAGCTATAGTTGGTTGATCCAAATTCCAGATCCTCAATTCTATTCCATTGGTCTATGCTCCAGTTTTTATGCCAGTACTACACTGATTTTATTACTATGGCTTTGTAATATAGCTTTACATCAGGTATGGTGATGCCTCCAGAGGTATGTTTTTTGCTGGGTATATGCTTGGATTTCCAAGACCTTCTGCCTTTCCATATGAAATTTGAGATCACTTTTTCTATCTCTGTGAAGAACAATGTTTGGATTTTAATTGGAATTGCATTAAATCTGTATATTGCCTCTGGTAGGGTTGCTATCTTCACAATGTTAATTCTGCCTATCCAGGAGCATGGGAGGTCTTTACATTTTCTCAAGTCCTCCTCAATTTCATTTTTTGAGAGTTTTATATTTTCATTGTATAGATATTTCACTTCCTTGGTTAACAGTATTCCAAGTTACTGTAATTTTTTGTTGCTAGTGAAAATGGGACCATGTCCCTTATTTCTTTCTCTGAATCTTTGCCACCCTTAGCTCCCAAGGTCAAAGAGCAGCTGTGGCTTCTGACATCTCCCCTTTTTTATTTATTAAAAGAAGCGACTGTGTCTGTCCTAGGTTGTCAAAGGCAGAAGAACATCCTTACCCGTCAGTGGACAAACGTATTATCCTTCAATGCGTGCCCTGTCTTAGGTTGGATGCCTCCTCCCCTGATCTTACCCATCTCTGGATACCAGCCAGATAAAATTCAGGGAGAATTAGTATAAGATTTGAGGGAGCCAAGGACGTGTTCTATAGTGCATACTTCTGACCTCTGTGTGAACATTCACAATAGATTTCATTAGACACTTGAAGAAAATAGTCAATAGGCATAAGAGAATCAGAAGGCAAATTCCCACAGCTGCAAAGCTGCCTATCCAGGAACTTAGAGAGTCCCAACCAGGCAACACAGACTTAATTGCAGCAAGTAAATCATTAGCAGCCTTGGTGGCATCAAAATCAAGATGACTATTCTGTATAGCTAGAATTTCTGAATGTAAATTAACCAAATCTAACAAAATATTATCATGGTTCCAAATTCCTTCTAAGTGCATTTTTCCCTTTACCCAATCTTCATAACTAGCATTGTAAGTTTTAGAGGTGATGCAGATCCATTGGTAATCTGCATGGCATTCCAATTGAGCTCTAATCTTCATACCTTGAATTTGCTCTCCTAAATAGGTCACTACATCAAACAAGGCATCTATTTTTTCTTCTAACTTCTTATCTATGGCTACTTGAGTTCCCAAAGCTACAGAAACATTTTTAGCTAGATTATTAACAAAGTGTGCAGTATGAACTTCTTGTGTAAGAGCAATAACAGAAGTAGTAATAGAAGCTAATAATGTAATAAATGCATAATTCCAGCAATAATTAAACCTACAATTCTCTTTTGTCTACTTAAACTATTTTTAACCTCCTCTACAATTTGAATACCCTTGTCAGAATACCAAGGCTTTGAAAGATTAACAGGAATCATAAGAAATGCAGGTTGTTTGACAATCATTACAGTTTCAGAATCATGAGAAACACAATTGGACAGACTACAATTATCACAGGTAACATTAAACATTTCTTCAGACCTGTGATACTAGGTAATATTTGCATTTCTTAACATCAGGGCATGAGGTGGTGTAACACAGGCCATAACAGTTCCCTTCAGAAGACTATTTGAATTATTGCTGGCAGATGTAACCTTGATACCTCCCATAGCAGCAGCAATTTTCCACAAGTAAGTTTGCTGATGTCCATTGTCTGACCACAACAATCCTGAGGACAGTCCAGTAACCCAATCATTAACCCATACAGTTTTATTCCCTATAGAACCAGGATCAGGAACATAGGTCCATTAAACTTCACTGTAAGCAAGATGTAGATGACACCATATTATTGAAAGGATAAAAGTTGCCCTATTTCTGCTGCTCTGTTTTCTAGCTGCTTTGCTTACTTGCCTTTTTAAGCTTCTGTAATATGGCTTGCTTGCTACTGCACTGAATCACAGAACTGCCATTTTGCAACTGCCTCCATTTTGTAAAAAGTATGCAACTACCTCCATTTTGTAAAAAGTATACCATAAGGACCTGGCCCTTTGTACGCCCTACCCAATCAGAGGGACCCTCACGAGCCCGCCTCGTGGGCCCCACCCAATCAGGGGAACCCACAGCTGAAAAGCCCCTATGACTCTGCATACCTATAGTTTTCAGCCTTTATAAGCTGACCAAACACGTGGCTAGGGGCTCTTCACCTTTCCTCCTGCGAGAGGAATCTATGTTGAGCCCCAATGCATCGGAATCAATAAACCTCGTGCGGTTTGCATTGAGAGCGTCCTGCGTGAGTGTTCTTGGGGTCCCGTAGACAGCCCTGAGGGGGGACCCCTTTGGGGAACCCCACATTATCAGGATCAGCAGTGTCCTCTTGGTTGATCTTGTGGCCTGCATATGGGACCAAATGTTTTGGCAACCATCTGGCTCCATTTTCTTTCTGTGAAAAAAAATACAAACAGTTCCTTGTCCCCATATTAATACAGGGTTGGGTCCACTCCATTTGTTAGTCAATGGGTCTTTCCACATTACTTTAGCATGATTAGCATAAAGTGTACTGCTTAGGGCTGGAGAGATGGCTTCGCAGTTAAGCACTTGCCTGTGAAGCCTGAGGACCCCAGTTTGAGGCTTGATTCCCCAGGACCCACATTAGCCAGATGCACAAGGGGGAGCACGCATCTGGAGTTTGTTTGCAGTGGCTGGAGGCCCTGTGCACCCATTCTCTATCTGCCTCTCTCTCTCTCTGTCATGCTCAAATAAATAAATAAAAATGAACATAAAAATTAACAAAAAAAGAAATGCAAATTTCAAAAAAAAAAAAAAAAAGTGTGCTGTTCAGATTCCAGGTGCTGATGTGATTCTTGGTGGGTCTTTTGTTGTTAATTTCTAGCAATATAGCATTGTGATCTGATATCATGCAGGGAATTATGTCAATCTTCCTAAATATATGGAGGCAGGCTTTGTGACTGAGAGTATGATCTATTTTAGAGAATGTTTCATGGTCTGCTGAGAAGAATATGTAGTCTGTGGATTTGGGATGGAATATTCTGTAGATGTCTGTTAGGTCTAAGTGAACTATGGTTTTGTTGAGCTCTCTTATTTCCCTATTTGGATGATCTATCTATTACTAATAATGGTGTATTGAAGTCCCCAACTATGATGGTGTTGGTGGTTATTTCTGTTTTGTTGTCAAGTAGGTTTTGCTTTATGAACTGTGGGGCCCCTGTTTGGTGCATACAGATTAATGATTGTAATATCTTCTAGATGGCTCATTCCCTTGATAAGGAGGATTTGGCCTTCTTGGTCTTTTTTTTATTATTTTTGATTTCAAGTCTATTTTATCTGATATTAATATAGCTATGCCTGTTTGTTTCTTATTTCCATTTTCTTGCAATATTGTTTTCTACCCTTTCGCCATGAGGAGGTGTCTGTTTTTAGTGGTGAGATGGGTTTCATGAAGACAACAGAATAAGTGGTCTACTTTTCTGATCCACCATGTTAGTTTGTCTCTTGATGGGTGAATGAAGACCATTAATATTGAGGGTAATGACTGTGAGGTTTGATTTGATCCCTGCCATATTGTGTTGGTATATGTGGTTTGGTGTTTTCATGGACTTTGAAGTGGTTTTTTTTTTTGTGCCTTCTCTGAGTTTGGTTATTGTGATCTACTTTTTGTAGGCACTTGAGGTTGATAATGTGATTCTTTTGTGTGGAGAATTGCCTGAAATACTCTCTGTAGTTTTGGTTTTGTGTTGATATAATTGTAAAGCTGAGTTTTGTCATGGAAAGTTTTTCTTTCACCATCTATTATGAGGGATACTTTTGCTGTGTAAAGTAGTTTGTGTTGGAAGCCATAGGTTCTTACACTTTGCAGTGTTTCATTCCAGGCCCTTCTGGCTTTCAGGGTTTCCATTGAGAAGTCTGAAGTAATTCTGATGGTGTTACCTTCAAAAGTGATGTGCTGTTTTTCCCTAGCTGTATTTAGGATTTTCTTTTTGGTGTCAATGGTTAGAGTGTTAGTGACAACATGTCTTAAAGTGTTTCTCTTTTGTTCCAATCTCTTTAGAGTTCTGTTAGCTTCTTGTATCTTGATGGGCCTTGCTTTTGTGAGAGTGAGAGAGTTTTCTTTGATTATTTTGTTAAATACTTTCTCCATGCCTTTGGTCTGAATTTCTTCTCCTTCTGGTATTCCAATGATCTGGATATTAGGACATTTAATGGTATCCCACAATTCCCTCATAATCTATTCACAGAAGTTTTTGGTGTTATTGAAACTTTTGAACACTCGAACTGTTTCTTACATCTTGTCCTCCATATTGGAGTTTCTATCCTCCACATGGCAGAGTTTTGAAGTTGTTCAATTAAGTTTGCATTTTCTACTACTTTTCTATGTATAGTTCCCATCCCTCTGTCAAGCTCCCTTTTCACATCGTTTCCTGATTTTCTTGATGCTTCCTGGAATTCATCCTTGCATTTCTTTATGCGTTCAATTAGCATCGCCAGCTCATTTTTGTGGTTCTCTTTTCTTCACTCTCCTTCATATCTCTTAACTGTCTTTGCACTCCTTCCATTTTCTTATCTATTAGGTCTAGTCTAGTGATGACAGCATCCACACAATTATCAGTCCTTTGGTGCTTCTCTGCAAGTTCTACCAGTAGCTTGTTCAGGGTTGCATTGCTCATAGCTTCATTTTGGTGTTCTGGTCCTAATGTCTCTTCTATGTTTTGATTACAGATGTTCATTGTAGGACTGAGTGATCTTTTTTATTAATTAGTTCTGTACACAGTGAATACAGTCAATTTGGTACCATTATTAGGCTCATCCATTACCTACCTCCACCACTTGGCCCCTCCTTGTTGAGGTATATGGGTCAAGCAATCTGGAGTTAGCCCACTGTTATGGGTAGGGTAAATGTGTGCATATAATGACCCAACATGTGGCTCTGACATTCTTTCCTCCCCTTCTTTCACAAAATTTCCCTGAGCCATGTTGGGTTCATTTTTGGTCTGCTTCAGTGATGACGTTTTGGGGGCCTCTGGGTATCTGGATCTCTGATTTGGCAGGAGTTGATTTTTCTCTGTGTTTGCCTCCTTCACCCTTGTGCTGGTACCCGGGTCACCAAGAAAACAGCACCCTTGCTTGTTTTGCCAATTTTTCTTAGTTTAATCCAAGGCCCTTTTGAGGTATCATGGGGTGGCTCTCTCTTTAGGATCTACATTGATCTAAAAAAGAGAAGCAGATTGTCCAAGGGAGAATAAGTTAGCACCAGACAAATGAGATAACTCTTACTTTTTTATAGAGAATTTAATAGGTGTAGGCCCTCTTATAGC
The DNA here is from genome assembly GCF_020740685.1 of Jaculus jaculus. Taxonomy (NCBI): domain Eukaryota; kingdom Metazoa; phylum Chordata; class Mammalia; order Rodentia; family Dipodidae; genus Jaculus; species Jaculus jaculus. The sequence continues at coordinate 1,218,474 of NW_025423388.1, forward strand.
CCACGATATGTGGTAGCTTGACAATGGAGAGCAGGCTTATGTTTGGATATGGTTCTGACTTGTTTCCCAGCTCCAGATATAGGTCCCATACCACTGAGGGGATCAGCTTGCCAAATCAAGAGCAGTTCTTTTCCCACCATGGCTGTGTGCCACTGTTGCACTTGTGTGAGAATCCTGACAGGTTATTTGCTGCTATGTAGGTTAGACCATGAGTTGCTTGGGCAGATATTGATCATTTTCCTTCAGTCACCCATGTAGCACCTTCTGGCACTAGATGCACTGACTGTCTCAGAATTGATTCTCTTCTAGCTTTCAGCCATGCCATTCCATTTTATGTGTCAAATGCATAAGGTGTCTTCAGCAGCAGGGTCTTACCACTAACTTTTAATGGGTCATAAAGTACTATGACAGAAATCTGTCTTTCTTTTAGGAAACCATGTAGGTCTCTCAGATCAAAAGCTCATTGTGGATGATAGCCACATGCTGGTACTAGGAGTTACAGATCAGTGCCCATTAAGAAAAGGAAGAAAAAGAAAATTAATATAAAAGAGTTAGAGAGAAGAGAAAGAGAGAGAAACTGTAGATTAAGGCCAGTCTTCATCATACCCTCTCTAGTGTCTTGTGGGTCAGGTGTTCCCTCTAAGGGCCTGGTGAAGGTTCAGACATTTGGTCTGCCTTTTAGGATGTAGAAATTTATGGTACCATTGCCATTTGCTGCGGACTGACTCTCGGGGAGATCAGGACCGAGGGAGAACAAGGGCGAAGGCTCAAGGAGAACTCGGGATTCGGCGAGGAAATGACAGACAGACACACTCAAGTTGAATATGCTGCTGCAATTTACTGAAGGTTTCATGAAGATTTTATACAGATTACACAGGGAAACTTAGCAAGCCAACAAGTGATTTCAGAAATCATTAATCTAAACAATCTTAAGTATTGTTCTATTGTAAGCATACATGTAATGTTGATCAGGCAGGAACTGTACCCATTTTTTAAGAAGGATGCCTTGTATCATTGACCACAACATTATACAAACAGAAACTAGGTGTAAGGTGAATAACAGGTTACTTATTTCTTATACCCCAAGGACTGTATAAACACCAAGGCTTACGCTTCCTTGTTAAGCATTCCCATAAATGGAAGAGAATGCCATAGCCTCCTTTTTTCTTCATAATTCACCCATCTATTACCGAATTCATCATATCCTCCCTCATAGGGGAATGGAACTAAGTAGATTCCAGCTCTAGGAGTCCACCATCTGCCCTTGATCAAGTACTGAACATATCCCCCAGGAAGTTTCCTGGTGGGAATGCCTAAGTTTTGTAACTCCTTTTCTGCAGAACTGTCATGTTTCTTATGAACACTACCGATCAACATTTCTACTTTCATATTCTCAGGCTCAGTATCATTCTCAAACATCATAAGCTGTTTTTACTTTACACCATCTAAAAGCTGTTCTAGAGTTAATTTTTTATTCCTAGTAGAGTTATACATTCTCTCCATTGCCCTAATCATAGGAGGGGCACATTCAATGCTTAGATTGTTTCTTGTACTCTGATTGCGTGCATGATTACTAATAAGTGTTGAATTAGCTGTTCTTAGACAAACAGCTAGAAGAAAGCAGGAAAGAAACAACATTGGCGCCAGCAATTAGGTCGTCGTGACTTCATGGGCAGCAGGAACCTTTACAGTAACTGACTGCCAAGGGGTCACCGGGGGCATCCCTCCGAGGAGTGCTGGCCCTCTGTCCTCAGCTCTCTTCCAGTGCAGAAGCATTTCTGCTTGCTACACAGGCGAGGTCGCCGTGGACGTAGCAGCCATTCAGGTCTAGGTTTGTGTTTTCTACCTCTTCCTTGCCCTCCCCTCCCTTCTCACCCATCCTTTGTCTAGTCCACAAGAAGCTTGCTGGGTATGTAAGCCATCTTGGGTAGATTCAGGTTAGGTGCTGTAGATGAGTGAGACTATGATGTGGTGACTTTTTTTCTGTGATTGGGTAAGTTCACTGAGAATGATCTATTCCAGGTTCAACCATTTTTCCTCAAATTTCATTGTGTCATTTTTTCTTACTGCTGTATAGAATTCCATTTGTAGATATACCATATCTTAGTTATCTATTCTTCTTGGGATGGACATCTGGGTTCATTACCAGCCCTTAGCTATTATGAGTTGAGCTGCTACAAACATGGTTGAGCAAATCTCTGTGGCCTGTGGTTTGAAGGCTTTAGGGTAGATGCCCAGTAAGGGAAATACTGAGTCTGTTGGTATCTCTATAGTTAGCTTTCTCAGGAGTCTCCATATTGGTTTCCAAAGTGGTTGTACCATCTTACATTCCCACCAACAGTGGATGAGTGTTCCTAGTTCTCTACATCCTCACCAGCATTTATTTTCATTTGATTGTTTGATGTTTGCCATCTTTACTGGGGTAAGGTAGAATCTCATTGTTGTTTTAAGTTGCATTTCTCTGATGATAAGGGATGATGAATATTTTCTTAAGTGTGTGTGTTTGTCACTTGTATTTCTTCCTCTGTGAACTGCCTGTTGAGCTCTTTGCCCCATTTTGTGAGTGAGGTGTTTGACTTCTTACTGTTTAGATTTTTGAGTTCTTTGTAGATTCTATAGATTAGGCCTCTGTCAGTTGGATAACCAGCCAGAAGTTCAGATTGAGTGATCTTACTGGATTTACTTGCGTTTGATTTTTCATGTTATTTCTTTTTGTGCTGTGATCTGCCCATCACAGTGTATGGGCAGGAAGAATAGGATTGTGGTTTTGATGTGTGGGGGAAGTGGTGCCTCTTGGGTGAGCTGGCCTGAGATAGCCAGCTGTCAAGCAGATGGGCAGAATGGTCCTGAGCTAACATGTGGGTGGGTAGATCAGCCTGAGCTGAAGCAGAGTGGGAAGCTGAAGCAGCCTGAGGCCAGATGCCCAGGCAGTCTGAGCTCTCATTTGGTGGAAGCCAAAGAAGCCTGAGCTCCTGCATTGCAAGGGGGCCAAAGTTGCCTGAGCTCTCATGCAGTGATGTTCCAAAGCTGCCTGAGCTCATGCTCGGAGGGAAGCTGAAGCACCAAGAACTGAAGCAACCTGGTCTCACATAGCGGGACACTGCAGCCCAGAAGCAGTCTGAGCTCACACGCAACAGGACGCTGGCAGGCAGCCAGAGTGGCAGACAGGCAGGGGATTGCACCTAAGCTGTTGCAGGCGGACAGGCAGTGTCCTGAGCTCGTGTGGGCAGGTGGAATGGGCCTGAGCTCCTGCATGGATGGGTGGCGCCCAGAGCAGTAAGTGGGCAAATGGTCATAGCAGGTAAAGCTTGCACAAGCTGGAATGGGTGGCACACATGTGGTGTGCTGATGGACCGATGGAGCCTGAGCTCCAGCAGGCCAGTGGGCGGAGTCTGCCCAAGGTCACATGTGGGCAATTGTAGCAGTTTGATCACCCCTGTGCAGGGAGGCAAGTGGAACTATGTTGGCCTGGGTTCCCTTTCCTACAGTAAGTGCAGGAGTATCCTGAAGCTGGGATTGTGGGTAGGGTGGCTGCTTTGGGGATTGGGGGACTGGTGGGCTACCTGCGAGCGAGGGAATCAGTGATTACCTTTTTTGCCCCTCTGTGCCCTCCCACTGGTGATCTATTAGAGATTGCTCTCCCCTAAAAGACCCAGTGAACCCTTAATGCCTTGCCTTCTTTCCCAGGGTTGTGTTGTGCAGTTAGGCAGTCACTATCTTGGCCAGAATTCCTCCTAAGGCTGTTTCTTAATGAAGCCCATACCTATACTTCTATATGAGAGCCTTTGAAGTCACTTTCTCAAAGAGGACAACTTGAACAATTTCTGCTTATAGTCAAGTAACTATTTCTTAGTGATGGCTGTCCACAAACATTCAATTCAGTATTTACTAAGGGAATTGCTAAATGACAGAAATTCCACCCCTTGCTGGTCTTTGCATATTATAGATTCCAACACTTGCTGGTCAGAATATTCTAAGGTATTTTCTCCTTGAGGGCAATTCATTCCACTAAGGTTATTGCTAAACAAGGACAATTGTGCACTTTCTGGTCAGATTGTGATGCTGCTTTCCAATGAGGGTGATTATTACACTTGTTGTCAGTGATAGCTATGTCTATTTCTCAATGAGGGCAACTCAGAAATTGCTGGTCAGATTCTAGTCAGGCCATGGTAAAATGAGGGCCATGCTCACACTTCTGGTTATAAATAACAAAGGCTATTCCTAAGTCAGGCCAATCTTTAAACTCACTGGTGAGAATATACTACAATATGTTACACTTCTTACACTTTCTGTTCATAGTTTAAGAATGTCATACTTTGAGTGTGGGACAGGAGTGCCTGCAGATTATGGAGACTCTGTGGGAGGCAGAAAAGAAAACAAAATATGTCATTTATAAGTGAAGAGTCTACACTTGCTGGTCCAAGGATACAAAGTCTTTTTTGTTAATGCAATAATTTATATCCTTATGACTTGGATGTTGCATGTCAAAGGGGATGCTGGCAACTGTAGTTAGTACTGTAGGATGAAGACATGGTCATCAGGTGGACAAGAGATTGGTAATTCCCTCTATGGTCACATGGGGTGCAGAGTCTAAGAGCAATTTTGTTGGTTGAAGAGCAATAGGATGATTATGGAGGTCAAGGGCATGAAATGATAGTGAAAGTATACCAGTGTGGTGGCAATTGTATGTATGAAAGAATAGGCATAGAACTAAGAGTGGGATGGTATGGATGAGGTTGTGCTAGGTTTCAGCTGTGGCCATAATATGGGTCTGAAATAAACTGCCTCCCCACATTAGGAACAAAAAACAAGTTGTCCATTAGTTCTCTAAGTTCATGTAAAGAGTCCTGACATAAGGATTAATTTAAGGCAGGGTAAATAAATATATGGTAATATCCATCCTCATTTTGTCCGGCCTCCAGTGTCTCCTGTAAGGTGGTTTGACACTGAGAGAAATTCTTTTTCCAAGGGATGTCCCTCCTGTTATCAGATTTCTATTCGTAAATGTCAGTACTTTCTAGTTGTTGTTGTTTAACCTTACTTCAATAGCCTGATAGCCAAAGAGAGGAGCACAAGGGTCTCTTTGGAAGTATCTTTATTTCTTCATAATTGTTACCTGAAGACTTGGTGAACAGAAGCTGCAGTTTAAACCAATGTATCATCAGAGTTTCTTCAGGAGGGTGCAGGTCAGTGGTGTGTTGATTATTTTCTCCTCTGTATGACAAGTAACAACTCTCACTGGAACATAGCACTTTTGCTATTCATATGTATATGCAATTAACACCTTTTACATTTTCCTCTTTTTACAAGGTTCACATTTTTTATAATTTATTCATTTTTTGTTAATTCGTTTTGTACTCAGTGAATACAGTCAAGTTGGTACATTGTTAGGCTCATCCATGTCCTACTTGTTGAGGTATATAGGTCATGCATTGTGGAGTTAGCCCACACTTATGGGTAGGAGAAATGTCTCTGCATATCATGATCCAACGTGTGGCTCTGACATTCTTTCAGCACCCTCTTCTGCAAAATTTTCCTGAGCCATGTTGGGTTCATTTTTGTTTTGGCTCAGTGATGAGGTGTTGGGAGCTTCTGTGTATCTGAATATCTGATTTGGTGGGAATTGAATGTTCTCTGTGTTAATCTTCTTCACCCTTGTGCTGGTACCCAGTTCACCAAGAAAACAGCACCCTTGCTTGTTTCTCCAATTGTTCTTAGTTTCAGCTGGGGCCCTTTTGAGGTATGATGGGGTGGTTCTCTCTTTCATTTGTCTATCCTGTTTCCTCAATTTCCATTGTGTCTTTCAGTTTCACACCAGATTTTATCTCTTAAACCTACATGAATGTCTATAATTATGCTTTTTGTTTTGTTTTGTTTTTCGAGGTAGGGTTTCACTAGACCTGGAATTCACTATGGAGCCTCAGGGTGGCCTCCAACTCACAGAATTCCTCCTACCTCTGCCTCCCAAGTGCTGGGATTAAAGGTGTGTACCACCATGCCCAGCTTAATTATACACTTTTAAAAAAAATGTACAAGCAACATCATGACCTTTTAAAGCAAAATTTTCAAGTGTTTTGGTGATTTCACACCAGACATTAACGTATGATGTAATATATTTTTCTCCATATTAAGCTCATATATTTTAATGAAGATATGATTACTATTAATCATTTCAAGTCATTTGAATACAAGTGACCATATTTCAATCTTCTTTATTGATTACTATCTCCTCATCCATTCACATATTTATAGATCAATTGAATGACTACATATATTGGTGTTAAAGAATTATGATCAAGGACTGGAGAAATGGTTTAGCAGTCTGCAAAGCCAATGATCCCAGTATCTATTGCTCAGTACCCATGAATGCTAGACGCACGAGGTTGCACAAGCATCTGAAGTTTATTTGCTGTTGTTGAAGACTCTGAAAGTCTCTCTCAATTTATGTCTCTCAAATAAATAAAATTTAGAAAAAGAATATGACCAAGTAGCTGGAGAAGTGAAACAGTGCAAGCACATACATATAAAGCCTAATGACTGAGGTTCTATTCACTAGTACCCATGTAATGCCAGACACACAAAGTACTGCATACATGTGGAATTGGTTTGCTGTGGCTGAAAGCCCTTGCAGACCCATTCTATCCTCTCTCTATCTCTCTCCTTGGAAATCAATGAATATAAAAATAAATCAATAAATAAAATTTTGCTTCCCTCTCTGCCTATTTCCTTATCTCAAATAAATCATAATAAAATATTTTAAAAATTGGGCTAATGGATGGCTTAGTGGCTAAGGTGCTTACCTGAAATGCCAAAGGACGCAGGTTCAATAACTTAGTACCCACATAAACCAGAAGCACAAGGTGGTGCATACATCTGGACTTGACTTGCAGCACCTGGACACCATGGAACCCCTATTTTCACTCACCTTTGCCTCTCTCTCTTAAATAGATAAAGATAAAATATTTAAAAATTTAAAAATTAACAGAGAATAATGTTCTGATGTTCATGGGTGTATAGTTGTGTTTGTAGTATGCCCCGGCCAGCGGGGAATCAAACAAAGAGGGGAGGTGAAAATCAACCTGAATGAAAGTAGGCAAACAAACACAAGAAGGAGACCATGCTAGATGTTTGTCATGGCCTCCAGAGTTTATTCTTACACATAGGTTTATATAGGGTTGTAGTGGGAAGGGGTCATGGCCAGGGCAAGGAGTTGTGGGGGAAGGGGACATAGTTAGGGCAAAGATCACAGAGTTACTGGTTAAACTGCAATGCCTTTGTTTCTTTATCAGCAATGCCTTTGTTTCTTCATCAGCTACTGGCAGGATGGAGGAATGTTTGGCCAGGTGTACAATCCCATTGTTGCTGGTAGTTGAATATTAGGTGAGGAAGTAGAAACTTAACTTGATATATTGCAGTCTTTGTTTCTGGTAGTTGAGTATTAGGTGAGGAAGTAGAAACTTTAACTTGCTATATGGCAGTGTCTGTCAACATGGCCAAGGTTTGGTTCATGGCTCCCAACAGTAGTATGCTGAATTTGCATTTCTAACAATGTTATGTAGGAAGGAAAACCAAAAGGCTGCTGCCTTCTGTCATGAAAAGATTCTAAATATCAAAAATGCTATTGATCACAACAAAAGGTGTGTGAACCTTCATGCTCCTGGGTCAGTCTGAGGAAATCTACGTGGCTGTATTACACGATGCTTTCTACTGACTCCATGCTATCAACATCACAACTCTAATGAAAGGGACTGGAGAGATGTCTCAGGGGTTAAGTTGCTTACCTGCAAAGCCTAAATACTTAGGTTCAATTCCCCAGTACTTACGTAAAGCCATATTGAGCAAAGTGGTGCACTCATGTGTAGTTCCTGCTATGCCAATTATCTCTCTCTCCCTTTCTCTCTCTCTCTCTCACACACACACACACACACAAGATAATAAATAAATAAAATTTTTTTAAAAATCCAATGACAGTCTTTAAAGAAAGGGAATCAAGTCCCTACCTAGACAAAGCATTTCTGAATAGAAACAGAAATACCAAGCTTATGAAAATAAGTAGAATTTTAAGGAACTTGAAGCATAGACCTCAAGGGAATGTCTCAAAATAAATGGTTAGTAATGTATACATTAGTACACTAGTAAGCATGGATGGTATTTAAAATTATATCATTCACATTTGCTTCACATTGTCACACAATCCATTAAATTTTAAACACTCCATCAAATGGAAAATGTTTTTGTATTCCTAACCATATAATGTCAGGGTTTTAAAAATGATTAGGAAATGAAATTGAAAAACTCCAGCAACTAGCACTGACTGCATAGGGAACAGAATAGAGTTTGCACTGTAGTCAAAAATTTCCATCCATGATGTTATAATCTCTACTCTCCTACCTTTTGTAGTCAAATCCACAAACATTATTGTCAATAGTCATGAGAATTATCAGAAATTCCATCACATACCCACAGTTAACATTCAACAGGCTATTTTCTGTGAATTGTGCACAGGCCACATTTCTTTAAAACACATGTACATGCATTCACAATTCAATTTATTCAATCAGTCAGGAAGTCAGTGACACTACATAGGACAGGGAAAATTGCATGGGAAGAAAGGATGAGTAAAGAATCATGACTACACAGCCAAGAAAGAAGCAAAATTATGAGGGAGATATGACTCTGTTACATTGATGATTCTGATCCTATCAAGATACTGTGACAAACATCTTCATGTTGGAACCATCTAAGAAAATGAAAATAAATAAAATCACATATCATCTATACAGATTGTCTTAGATATTATGTATCCAGAAAATAATAATAGTAAAACTCATTTCAGGGAAAGAGTATAGAAGGATTGGCATACAACAATCATGTGATTTCATCTAAAAAGATGTGTATTTTATATTTTGCTTAGGCTCAGAAAATCAGTGATTTGGAAAATTCATGTGCTCAGGTCTTACATGAGAAGCTTATGTATACTTAATATTTCCTGTGTGCATAAATATGTGGAGATTTTAGTGACATTTGTCCTTTCTGAAACTTACTGAAAACATGCAAAGTTTATCAGTGCATTATACTACATTCACAAAAAATGTTCAGAGTGTTTAGTTAATTAACTAATCAAATTCATGAACATACCCCAAATTAAACTGTTGGTGAATATTACTATTTCTGATTCAATCACATACAAAAATATCATGCCTATCTTACACTATCTTTCTATTGGACATATTTTGTTGCAAAATAATTGAATAATGCTAACACAACCTAACATTCACACATGTTGAGAATTACAGCTACTCTACATCTACTCACTTTATCAATGTCCTCATTTTGGACACGTGTCTGTTAAATGGAGAGAAAAATTGAAAATAAGGTTAATTCCTCATTATTGTACAAAGGCAAATTTTGGTAAGAACATAAGCCAATTTGAAAGCATGATTTGAACCAAATATTAAGACAATGTTTTTGTATTGCTGATCATTTGTATATACAAGAAGCAGAGTGACCTTACCTGATTTGATGAGTTCTTGGATATTTCCCAGAGGAATGAACATGTTTTTTGTCATCTCCAAATACTCATGATACGTTTCTGCACTGAGACTGGATCCTTTTGCTTAATGTTATGGTGATAAATAGAAGATGAGTGTTAGGTTGGGGTGGGCTCCCACAGTGGAGTTATAGAGGACAGCTGGAGGGCTACAGAGACATAAGGAAGTGGGTCATCCACATTCCTCAAGGGACCACATAGCCATTATCTCTTCCTTGTCTAGCATTGCCCCATGTCTAGGTTTCCTGACCCCTTATCTCCCAGGTTACCTGGATAATTCTGGTCTCACACATCCTAGCAATTTGAAAAGGCTAATATAAAGAACAAAGCAGTTCTTTTTACTTTCTCACCTTCCCCCAACTGAAGAGCCCTATAAAGCCCACTATCTTTGGAATATCAGGTTGACTATGCTCAGCTCTTGAGAGCTAGTCCTGGCAGCTTGTGCTTTTCCTGAATAAAAGATTTCATCTTGCTGGGCATTTGGGAGGCAGAGCTAGGGGGATTGTCATGAGTTTGAGGCCACCCTGAGATTACAAAGTAAATTCGAGGTCGGTCTGAGCTAGAGTGAAACCCTACCTCAAAAAAACAGACAAAAAAAGATTTCATCTTTGCCTCAGAGTGGTCTCCTTGTGGTCTTGGTCACTCCAGAGCCTTACAATGAGAAGTCCATTGCAATCCTACCTTAAGTCTCACGTGTGGCTCCATCACCACCTGCTATCCAGGGGCAAATCTCACCACCTTCATCAACTCTTCCCCCAGACACCATAGCTACAGTCATACGATGCTTGTGTGTGCTGGAAACTTTCAGAGAGCATTGAATACTTAATGTGCTATTACTTTTACAGGTCTTAGAAATATATGTACCTAAATCACCATTTTTGCAATGCTCTCCAGAGTCCTAAATGTTGTAAATTCTCAAATCAACATCCATGAGTTGGTGGTGCACATATCTGAAACTTGTCAATCACTCAGTTCTTCAGTTTATCATTTTTCCCCTCATTCTTCAATGTCCAATCCATACATGGTGTTGTTAAGTCATAATCAAATGAGGGGGAAGATTATTTGATCTTTTATCAAGCATATTAATTATGAATACTGGGATGATGATTGTTGTGATGTGAATGGATGTCCCCTAATTGGTTTAAGAGGTTTTTTTTTTTTTTTAAGCTTGTAACTTAGATCTCCAGCCACCTGATGGAGGAGGTGTCATTGTGGGCTGTGGAGGAATCCAAGGTTCCAGGCCTAAGGAGGTGTGGGGATGGATTTGGAATTCCAGTCTAAAGATGTCCAAAGTGTAGGAGCTTTTCCTGGGATCCCTGAAGTGTGCTTCTCTGCTTTTAGTAGTGGCTTTTCTCTCTTAGCATGGGCCTGTGAAAGGGGGGCCCAGCATCTTTTGCCATTAAGAAACTTCCCCTTGACCTGTAAGCTTCAATAAATCCCTGCTGCTTCTAATAAATTGTGCCTGGTTTAAAAGTTAATTGCAACAACCTAAAGCTGACTGCTACAATGGGCATATCTTCTTTAAACCTACAAATCACATTTCAGTTATAAATGAAAGATACATTTAATGCCATCAAGGATCAGATAATTGGATTTCTGCTTTTGGGCATGTAGCTAGAGGCTAATTGTTCCTATTGTTATGATAATATTAGGGGACAATTGAGATGCTTGCAATCATAAAGGCTGGGATTCACTTAGACCAACTTAAATTGGTGTTGTGGTTTGCTACATAATTAAACTTGGGAGAGAGAGAAAGAGAGAGAGAAAGAGAGAGGGAGGGATTAAGTATTTTCTTTATAGGACAATCCTGGTTTGGAAGTGAATATGAGCATGATTTTTTTTTTGTAAAGATATTTCATAGGTCCCCAGATAAGTTGATATTAGAAGAAACCATGGGATTCCTCATTTAGATAATTTTTAAAGTATATTTACATACATTTATTTGTAATCAGAGAAAAAATAGGAGAAGCAGTGAGAGACAGAGAGAAAGAGAGAGAGAGAGAGAGAGAGAGAGAGAGAGAGAGAGAGAGAGAGAGAGAGAGAGAATGGACATTCCAGGGCCTTTAGCTGCTTGCAAACAAACTATAGAGGCATGTGTACCATGTGCATCTGCCTTTACATGGGTTCTGGGCAATTGAACCTGGGTCATTAGGCTTTGTATATGAGCACATTAACTTCTGAGCCATCTCTTTAGCCACTTAATTGAGATAATTTGATGTATGTAAACATGTTCAAAGATATTCATATAAAAAGACAGGGCGCATAATGGAAAAAAGCAATAATATCAGTGTAAAAAAACACACGGAGAAAATAAGTGTTTTCATGTATAGTACTAGATATACTTACCAAAGGCTATCGTTAGATATGTCATGATGCCATTCTCATCTTCATAAGAGGCCAATGTTAAGATTGTAGTTTTTGACACAAATTTCAGTGACAATATGACTAGACCTGGAACTGAGAACATCAAACTGTAAATAGCTACCAATTTAGATTCTGATCTTAAGCTAGGTAATTCTATACTTAGCATAACACTGACAATCCTAGCTGCCATCAGTGATAATCTCTGCTACACTAATATTCCTCAGAAAATAGTTTCTTAGTAATATGTAGTCCAGCAAAATTCCTGAACATATCTAGTGCTTTCATAAATTCATATTTTAAGATATATTTTTCTTGGAATTACAAGTATGTGGAAGTTTGAAAGAACTGTACTGTTGGCTTAGTAGTTAAGGTACCTGCTGCTAAGGACTAATGAGTAGAGTTTCATTACCCAGTACATATGTAAAGCCAAAAATGCACAAATGCACAAAGTAGCTTATGCAGTGGCTGGAGGACATGGCATGCCCATTTTCTCTCTTTCTCTGTGTGCAAATACATATATAGTCAGGTTCACAATGCTGTGAAAAATGCCTGACAAAGGGCAGATTGTGGGAAAAAGGAGATTATTTTGGTTTACAGTCTGGAAGAGAAGCTAAATTATGACAGAGGAAAAAGATAGCATGAGCAGAGGGTGGAAATCACCTGGTCAACCTCAGGAGGATAACAGCAACAGGAAATTGTGCCAAACACTGTCAAGAGGAAGCTGGCTATAACACCCAGAAGCCATTCCCAAAAATATACTGCCTGCAAGAGACTTTAATTCCCATAATGCCATCAGCTGGAAACCTAGCATTCAGCATATCCATGTTTATGGGATATATGTGTGTGTGTGTGTGTGTGTGTGTGTGTGTGTGTGTGTGTGTGTGTGTGTATTTACATATAAGAACATTCCATATAAAGGTAACGTTCTTCTACTCTCAGACCATGTAAAACTTATGAATGTTTTTTTTTTTTAGGAATTCTAATCTTATTTATTCTTTTTATTTATTTATTTATTTGAGAGCGACAGACACAGAAAGACAGATAGAGGGAGAGAGAGGGAATGGGTGCGCCAGGGCTTCCAGCCACTGCAAACGAACTCCAGATGCGTGTGCCCCCTTGTGCATCTGGCTAACGTGGGACCTGGGGAACCGAGCCTCAAACTGGGGTCCTTAGGCTTCACAGGCAAGTGCTTAACCGCTAAGCCATCTCTCCAGCCCCTTATTTATTCTTAATGGAATACATGGAAGAAAAGGAGTTAGAAAGAGACTGTCAGAAAATAAATAGTACATTTGATGTATTATCACATTCTAGTAAGACCTTGTATTACATTCTCTAGTAGTTTAAATGTACTGTGCTATACCTAGATTCATGTATTTGGGATTAAGTCTTCTATTCAATCCCAAGGTGGTGTACGTTTTGGATTTTAAACCTGCCTGGAGGTTTTGTTTCCATGGGGAGGACCTGGAGTTATTTAGCCCAGCTCCGCAGCCAATAACCAGAATACTTCCATTCACACATATGACAGTTCTGCTCTGTCATGCTTTGCCTGTCATGATGAAATTACCCTGAAAATGGCTAAAGTAAACCTTTTCTTCCCATAATTCATTGACAAATTGAAATTATGAATTATGCTTTAAACGATTAGTACTTTTGCTGTGATATTTTCTATTCTCATAATGTGGTTAGATGTAATCATTTTACAGTATATTCATAGGCAATAAAAAAAATTCTTGTATCTTGGCTGATGTTAGTGGTACAGGACTGCCCATGTACTAATGACTTTGGTTTCAGCCCATGACATACAACACTCTTTGGCAGTGTTGATAACTTGAAGATGAGAGGAGGTTTGGGATGCAAGGTCAGTAAAGTATATCATTCCTTTCAAGAACTGGAGGGGGATTGTGTCTGAAATAATAAGCAGAGTAAATCATTCCACATTTTAAAGTGGATAACCTTAGGTGATTGTCATCAGACCTTGAAAGTTATACCCACCTGTTACTCCAGGCTTCAGTGTTTGCATCCGCACACGTGAGAGTCCAAGTAATGACCAAAAAAATCCCGCCTTATTAACAATGTGATACTCTCCACAGTGGCTTTTGTTAAGTGACTGACAGAGATTCCCTGAAAGTATGATTACAATATTAACTTTTCTTCCCTTAATTGGTTTTTGTCTCATGCTTGTCACAGGCCATAGATAAACAACTTAAGTGATCAAGAATTTTTTTGCATTTATACAAAATAAGGATTGCTTATTTCTTGCAGACATCCATTGATATGGAAACTTACATACTGCTGTATAAACTTTATGTTCCTTTTCTTCAGCAACAATTGTGTGTTTTTGGCACTCCCCCTTCATCCTCAAAAAAAAAAAAAAAAGAGAATGGCAACCATTTATTCTTCACCAAATATTATCTCATATATCTTTTCTAAAATATTTTGCTTATTTATTTGAGGGGCAAAGAGAGAAAGGAACAGACAGAACCACTACAAATTAACTCCACATGCATGTGCCACCTTGTGCATCTGGCTTACTTGGGTACTGGGTAATCCAACGTAGGTACTTAGGCTTTGCTGTCATCCACATTGACCACAGAACCATCTCTCCAGCTCCCCTTCCCCATATACATTTTTCTGTTCCTTTGTCTTAAGGAATTGCCATCAACATACTTCCTCATATGTGATAAAATTACTAGGTGTTTTCATCCTCTCACCCTCTATCTTCTGCTTCATGATCTACAGTGGTTTCCTGATCCCCTTGACAGGGGTATCAAGGACAATGCTTAAAGTCTCCCAGTCATACTGCTTGCTGTTCATATTGCATGATGTTTCCTTGGTCTTCATTATACCATATTTGGCAGCAAAAGAAAGGCCTCTACCCTCAACAAGTCAGCAGGTCCATCTCAGAACTGAGGAAGAAATAAGTTGCCCTTGGTGATTAGCTACAGGGTATGTGTGGAAAGGAAAATTCCCCACTACATGATGAGTATGGCAGCTCTATTTCCTAGGAATATGCAATCTCACTGTCAGCTGTATTGTTTTCTACAGGTGATTTCTTGCTTCTGTCATACATACTGCACATTTTAGACATGGCATCAACCTTAAGGGATAAAACATGGGACATGGGATATACATACACCTTTGCTAATCAGCTATTTCAGCTATGTTTCCTACACACAATCATTCATATGATATGCATGTTAAAGTTAAGTATAATTAAAACAAAATACTAAGTGGCATTGATTCCCTTGATTGGCAATACATATGTACAGTTCCATTCACAGTCATGGCTTTTAGTGTATTTTCTACTGATAAAATTTCTACAGTTAGATTTTATCCTGAAAATATTTTTCTGTTTTGCCTCCCATGGACTGATAACCAGAAAATGAACAATACCATTACTGATGTTCACTTTCTACAAGTCTGACTTCTTACATGTTAGTTGTAAACTAGTACCTTCATTCTAAAAGCTTTACTGCTAATTCCTGGTTTGTTTTTCATTTTAGTTCTATGGTATGTTGGGAAGTTGGATGCATATTTTTTGAGAAATAGCCCAATGTAAAGGAGATGTTCCATGCATTTCAACTGATTTCCCAAACTTTTGTAATACTCTATAGAGCAGACCTTTTCACTTCATCACAGGTTAAAATGGTCCTGCTATAGTCAGAATTCCCTAAAGACATTGGTTTGTATGTTGTAATTTTAAAATCCTTCTTTTTGAAATTTTTATAAGAATATTCTATTTATTGAGAAAGAGAAACAACACATCAGTACCTCTAGCCAGTGCAAAGGAACTAGAGACATAAGTGCCACCTTGTGTATTTGGCTTACGTAGGTTCTGTTGATTGAATCTGGGACCTTAGACTTCACAGCCAAGCACCTCAAACTCTGAACAATCTCCCCATCCCACTCCTAGTATTTTCAGGTATATTGTTTATGTGCATATAATTAGCCTGATCTACTTTTAATTTGTTAATTTTATATATTCTTTAATTTTACCCCCTTAATTAATGTAATCAATCTACATAATTAATGCAAATCCCAGATATACTAGAAATTTCAGAATTATTAACATTGCATGGAATTGTAATCAATGTATTGAAAGAGGATATCAAATTATTGGCCATAATAGCTACATCAGAATACTCCACAAGAAGTAAATTTTCAAGCAATCTATATGAAGTATCTTCCCATTAAGAAGAAAATTTATGAAAAGTAATATTATGCAAATATATTTAATTATTACATCAGCTATTTCTTTAAATATGAAGCTTAAGGTGATTAAGATTTTGTCTTCAAAAATGTATGATTACTGGTTTATTTAAATTACTAAATCCTTTAGAAAACCACAAGGTATTGTACAGAGTACTTCCATGGTTTCTGAGAATATGAAATTGGGTAATATGCTGACTGTATGAATGGATATTTATGACTCAAAGTTTCTGTAAACACCAGTTGTGTCATTGCCCACTTCACAATATGCCATAATACAAAATTGTCATTATTTTGTCTAAGGAATATGTTGCTTACCTGATGTAAAATATGATGGTGAGTTTATGAGAATTGTGTGAAAGTACAATCTGACGTGCAAAAATTCTCATTGGACCATTTTCTTCTATCATCTCTAAATTATCAGCTGCTATGTAAATGGTGCGAAAATATGTTGTATCCTAAGAAGAAAAGTCACAGTTAGAAAACTTGACTTGCATATGTCTTTCTTCTTTGCTCTCCTATACCATTATGAAAATTAAAAATGTGATCTTGGTGAACAGTATAGTTTATAAAGATTACAGTCATACAATATGAAATAATATCTTGGTTTCATGTAGAAAACACTAAAAAGGGCTTTTCTACTTACTAAGTGACAAAATCAAATTTTTAATAATGACTGTTCAGATTAAGAGAGATTTTTAAAAACAGATTTTCTTTCATAGTACCTTACAACAAAGAAAGCCTATATTTAAAATACAAAGTGTCCAAAGAGATAGGATGGATTAAGAAACACACACACACACTGGGTACCTCTGAGAGTTCTGACTCAGCTGGGGATTCCTGGTCAGCCCAAACCAAACAGGTTACTGCAGCCATCAGCAGAATCTTCATCTCCATGGTGTGTATCTTTGCTCTCCTACACAGACTGAAGGACAATGAATTATTGACATGTTATATTGCCTATGTTTTGGCTTGACATGGAATGAACTAAAAGTTGTTTATATTAAGACTGTGTTTAAGATTTTTGATATATCCTGGTTGGCTGTGCTATGCTGTGGTTGGAACTGCATGAATTCCTAATGAGATTAGTATGAAGTGGAGCTTAATATGAACTGGAGAGGAAACATCAGCAATATGAAAGAGTTCAATTTGAAGGACAGCTCTATTTACTGAAGCAAATTTCCTCAGATGTGAAATAGACAATGAATATTGGCAGCCTTCTGCCTTCCTCACCACAATAGGCTGAAATTGTTGCACTCATCAGCCATGAGATGTTTCTTTCAGAGTTTTTTTTTTTAAATCATTTTGAGGAGGAATACAAACCAATTAAACTGTCATCAATTTAGGAATGGTGTCCTCCATGCAAAAGAGCATCTCCCATGTTAATCAGAGCAGCCATGGTCACCTCCAAGAGACCCACATGAGACTGAGTATTGATCACTTCTCTATATTTGGAGGGAGAATGTCATTAGAACATCATGAGATTCCAGCTGCTCTCATCTGTACAAATCTCCCAGTATACCTCATTATGTACATGGTTTTGGGAGGGGATAATGTACCTAGAGTGAGGAAGGCTCAATACAAGCCTGGCATATAGATGTGGAGAAATTGCCAACTATGCTGTGGTGAGGGGTTTTGAAAACCTTAAAGGGGCCATTCTTGTTCATGTAGGTAATACCTGTACCTTGTTCCTATAAAGAATCTCAAGGCACTCAGCGTTTCACTAATATAAAAATGGGTGGAATAATTCCTCTGGTCTGCCATTGGCTTCCAATCTGCTGTGAAGAGATAGTTATTCATGTCTCCTTAAAATATTCTCACAGTATCAGATGGCAGAAGTGGAACACAACAGAAACAATGATAAGTTTAGAAAGAGATATTCCATTGTCCCTATGACAGACAATCAGACATATAATTGAAGCTAACTGGTCTATGTGTAGTGTTTGTAGTGATGTCCCATTATGGCTGTCCATTAACATGTGGTATGGAATGGTGTCCCTCTTTACTATAGGAGGAGTCAGTTGCATTGAGACAAAATGCACTGAGAATTCACCTTTGGGACTGAGAAAAAAAAGTATTTTCAAGGTTAGACAACCATTTCTTCTACTTATTTGATGTGCCTTTTTTAAAATTTAAAATGTGAAACACTTGGTTAAGACATTTGCCTGCCTGGGATGCTAATTCTTTCTCTCTCTCTCTCTCTCTCTCTTTCTCTGTCTCTGTCTCCTCTTTCACTCTGTGTCAAATAAATAAAAATTAAAACATTAAATAAAATGTGGAACACTTCAGTAATATGTTTGCTATCCCCGAACAGGGGCCATGCTAATATAATCTGTATCATTCCAATTTTAGTAAATGTACTACTAAAGTGAACGGTATCTTATTTTTCTCATACCATTTTCAACTACTTCATCTTAAACAAAAACTGTGTCTCTAATTCAACACGTCCCAAATATCCTACCTACAAATAAACGTAAAGGTGAATAACTATGCTCATACATCTATTGGAGTGATGTTAAGTCAAAGTTGTTATTTGCAGGTACATGAGCATGAATTTGGTTTCATCACACCCAACTTAAGGTCATCTAAAAGCAAACTACTGGGCTGGAGAGATAGCTTAGGGCTTAAAGCCCTTGCACTTGAGATCTCAGTACCCAGATTCTATTCCCCAGTGTCCTAATCAGCCAGGTAATGATGGTGGTGCCTGCATTTGCAGTTTGTTTGCATTTATTAGAGGTATTGGAGTGCCCATATTCTCTCCTTCTCTTTCTCAAATAAATTTTTAAAAAATTAAAATCTTAACTCCTGAGTTCCTAAGCATAGCAGTGATATAAATAAAAACTGGGATGGCCTTACTGGAATATATTAACTACATTTGTCATTTAGTAATTATCTGGTAGACCATTTGCTTCAATTAATAATATTTTAAAATTTTAATTTGCAAGTGAGGCAGTAATAAAAACCTAGGAGACATATCAAGAAAATTAAAATATTTGGCCTTTTTGCCTTAAAAAAAAAAACCCTATACTGGAACTGCATTAACTATTGATCTAACCTTGAAAACTGTGGCTGCATACTGGACACTTACAAATAATGATATTTTATATTTTTGAGAGAAAGTGAGTGAAACATATATAGAGAGGGATGAAAGAGGGGATAAAGAGAGAGAAATTGAGAATGAGCATGCCAGCACCTCCCAGCATTGCAAATGAACTCCAGATATACACCCTACCCTGAGTCTGGCTTTAAGAGGGTACTGGGTAATAAAACTTGGGTCCTTAGACTTTGCAGGCAAGTGCATTAACCTTTGAGACATCTTTTCAACCCTATCTTAAAATACTTGTTTATTACTTTGGGCATGATGGTACACACCTTTAATCCGAGCACTCATGAGGCACAGGTAGGAGATCACTGTGAGGCCATTCTGAGACTACATACTGAATTCCAGGTCAGCCTGGGCAAGAGTGAGAACCTACCTCAAATCCCCCCCAAGTTATTTATTTATTTATTCATTCATTCATTTGAGAATGATAAAGTGAGAATGTTGTTGAACAATATTTATTCTAAATACTGAAATTTCATGCTAAACATAAAACTACCTATTGGTACATTTTCAATGTTATTTAAAATAGCAGTGATTTCATCAGTCCATGGATTTTGCACAAATTCTAATCAATCACTTTCAACAGCTCTAAAGCATAGAGAACATAAACTATTGTGTGTTCATCACATACCATCCCATAGGACAACCTTAGATTGTGATGTAAATCATAAATGCTTGGGTGTCTTATGAGTTTGCATTATGAGGACTTGCATTTTGCTTTTGCAACTGTGAGGGAAAACAATCTTAGGTTTTATGCCATGTGAGTTTTTCCCCACAATGGTATAGTGCTAAAACACCAATGTCATTATTTATATTATGTATTACTTAAAGAATAATTGCCAATATTTATATTAAACTAAAAATTTCAAGGTCATAGTATATTTCAGTGGGGTAATATGTTTCATACATCTGGTAACAAATGTCTATGCCTTTCTGCCATGCAATAATTATATAATTCCACAATGAAAACGTTGTGAGAAAAGGGTTTTCTCAAAATGTATAGGCAAATATGATCCATTTGCTTGGAACATTTTGCAAATAGGATTTGTAATAAGTAGCATAGCTTGTTGCTGATCTCAGAAATCCATTCCTATGAAATTGAGAGCTGAATAAATTTTTATAGTTTGAATGTATGAAGTTGTTCATGTCTTTGAACACATGGTTTTAAGAATGCCACAGTGGGGTAAGGGTTTCTGCAAGATTATAGGTGGGCACTCTTACTTACATATAAAGACAATACCAACAGATCTGAGTCAATATACCCACATTCTTAATCACTGACACAATGAAACCAGATCCTTTGGGAGCTGAGATATGTGTTATCGAACATCCATCTACCAACGAGATTATCAACAACAACATTTTCTGGTTCAGCCCATAAAAAATGAGCTGGATGACCTGGAAGAGTGAGAAACAATAAAACTCTCTTGAGGTAAGATGCTTCTGTCAAACAATGACTCAGAGCAACAGGTAAATAAAACAAAATGACCATGAAGTTGAAAGTACTGTAGAATTATCTTCACTCTAAAATATCTAATACTCACTAGAATTCCTGTTATGTATATATATTTAATTTATTGCCTTGAATCTGTATCGGTGGCACTCTCCATCTTGCCTATAGGCAAATTACAGGATACACATTTGCCTCAATTAATATACAACATACTACTGAATGGGTAAAAAAGAAAATTTATGCTACACTTTACATACTGAGAGTAAACCTCTTCTTAACTTCCCTATGCCTTGTCTTCATTTCAACTTACAGAGTTCACAGGAAATTATTCACAGATGTTTGTATATTTGGATTTAAAAACCTGTGTCAGCATGGTTCACTTTTTTTGGGGGGGGCAGATTGTGTGTGAACTGAAGCACATCTGGCTGAGAGGAGTGTCTGTATCCCATGATGGCCTGAAGTCCTGTCTCTTAATGCAGATAGACAAATCTTTCTTGGTACATTGGATGCCAGTTGTAGGTACAGGTGCATTTGGGAATAACAGCCACACACCTCATGTTGAGGATAAGACTGCAATTTTGACATCTGTACACTCACACTTTAGTTCAAGCACTATTTCTCTTCCTAACCTATGGATATCTTCAGAAAATAGTAAATACTTTCTTGGTGATACTTATTTTGAAATGCTTCCTGTATTTTAAATGTATACATTAAGATCACAGTGATAAAATCTGTAATGTATGCTTTCTGCCACCTGGACCACGGTCCCAGCCATGACCACCATCCCAGCTGCTGATCCACCATGTCATGGACTAGGTTAGTCCTGTACCACCTGCTAACAATGTGGAACCAGTCCAGATGGTTTGCATTCCTCCCTCCCTCCATCCCTCCTGTGGATTTTCTTCCTCTTTTCCTCTTTCCACCACCAGGATCTCCATCCCAGCTGCCACCTCCCTCCCAGCTGCCAAGTCCAGTCTCACTGCCATACTTTCATGCTACAGACCATGTTCCTCCTGCACTACCATCAGGATACCAAGACCCAATCCATCCAGCTGGCATTAATCCCTCCAGCCCTCTGCTTTCCTCGTTCTTTCCACCACTGGGACCTCTGTCCCAGCTGTATCCACTATCCCAACCACCATCCTGCTATGCCATGGACCAGGTTCCAGTAGGCTACTAGGATCCAGCCCAGCTGGCTATCACTCTTCCCCCCTCCCCTGGTTTTTCTCCCTCTTTCCACCACAAGGACTACTGCCCCATCCCTCAACTAACAGCATCATCTGACCCATAGCAGAAGTCCAATCCCCCTCCCATTTTGCCTACTGCAGTCCCATCCCCCTCCTACTTTGCTGTGCCACTAGACTCATGGCAGTCCCATCACTCCACCCTGCCCTTTCACAGGACCCTGCATCTCACAACCTCCCCCATTTCACAGTGCCAGCTTACTACACAGTCCTATCCCCTCACCTGCCACATCACAGGACTATCCAATCCCATCCTCTTTCCCCTTCCCCATGCCACCACAACACCAGATTGCATGGTCCTATCTCCCTTACCCTCACCACCTCAGCCCACCTAACCATGCAGTCCCAAACCCTGAACCACTGAATAAAAATCCCTACACCAGGTCGACAAGGCCCCATGATTCTCGCAGACCCCTCCCATCTGAGAAGATAGGCCCCATTGCCATCAGAAGCCTAATCTAGTCAAACATAAAAAGGAATAATCACTGAAGATACTTCAACAGTAAACTACAGCTTCCTCCTGAATTAAATAAGATTCCCACACTGTGATGGGCAGACCACAGCACAAAAGCAATTAACAGGAAAAATCAAATGGAAGTAAATCCAACAAGGTTGCCCAGTCCTACAATGGAAGTCTC
Source organism: Jaculus jaculus (assembly GCF_020740685.1). Taxonomy (NCBI): domain Eukaryota; kingdom Metazoa; phylum Chordata; class Mammalia; order Rodentia; family Dipodidae; genus Jaculus; species Jaculus jaculus. The sequence goes on from NW_025423388.1 coordinate 1,241,035, forward strand.
TAATCAAAATATACAAGAGACAACAGGACCAGAACCCCAAAATGAAGATATTCAACCCTGGCCAAGAAATTAGAATAAATAGCAAAAGATCAACAAAGACACAATAATTATATGAATGATGTCCTTACTAGAGTAGACCTAACAGAAGAAACAAACAAACAGGAAATCTCCCCAAAACAGTTAAATGATCTGAAGGAGAGAGAGTGGGGAAAAAAGAGGACCTCAATAATCAGCTGTCTAAGCTCAATGAACACAAATAAATGCAAGGGTGAATTCCAAGAAGCACTAAAATATCAGAAAATTATGTGAAAAGGGAACTTGACAGAGGTGTGGATAGTTTACATAAAAAGGTAACTCCATGATGCACGACCCATATACCTCAGCAAGGCAGGGCCATTGGGGAGGGAGTAGGTCACGGATGAGCCTAATAATGGTACCGAACTGCCTATACTTGCAGAATAGCAAACTAATATAAAAAAAAGAAAATACAAACCATATTGAACAAGTCCAAACATCTGTAGAATCTCTCAAGAATAGTCAGTCATGTGGAGGACAGGAAATCAGAACTGGAAAACAAGACAGAATAAAGAGTTAGTGAGTACAAAAAATTGAATAATTTCAATCATTTTTGTGAACAGAACATGAGGGAACTTTGGGATGCCCTTAAACATCACAACATTTGGATCATAGGAATACCAGAAGGGGAGAAAATTCAGAACATAGGCATGGACAAATTATTCAACAAAATTATCCAAGAAAACTTTCTCACATTCTCAAAAGGGAGTCCCAGCAAGTTACAAGAAGCTAACAGAACTCCAAACAGACTGAACCAAAGGAGAAGTTCTCCAAGACATATTATCATTAAGACTGTAAACATTGATAACAAAGAGAAACTCCAAAAAGGAGCTAGAGAGAAACAACATATTATATATAAAGGTAAGCCAGGCATGGTAGTGCACGCCTTTAATCCCAGCACTCGGGAGGCAGAGGTAGGAGGATCACTGTGAGTTCAAGGCCACCCTGAGACTACAGAGTTAATTCCAGGTCAGCCTGGACCAGAGTGAGACCCTACCTCGAAAAACCAAAACAAACAAACAAACAAACAAACAAACAAACAAACAAAGGTAACCCCATCAGAATTACTTCAGACTTCTCAATGTAAACCCTGAAAGCCATAAGGACCTGGAATGGAAGGCTACAATGTCTAAGAATCTATAGCTTCCAACCCACACTACTCTGCACAACAAAACATTCTATGTTAAAATCTAGCTCTACAACTATATGAAAACAAATGCACAGCGATTCTCCTAACTCATTATCCAAAGTACTGGGATTAAAGGCATTCTGAACCATACTGGGTTTTTTTCCCCTTAAATTAAAAATTAGGGCATGGTGGCACACACGTTTAATCCCAGCACTCAGGAAGCAGAGATAGGAGGATAACTGAGAGTTCGAAGCCACCCTGACAGTACATAGTTATTTTCAGGTCAGTTTGGTCCAGAGTGAGACCCTACCTTAAAAAAAAAAATCAGGGTTTGGGAGATGGTTCAGCAGTTAAAGGCACTTGCTTGCAAAAGCCTGCTGGCCCAGGTTCAATTTCCCATGTAAAGCCAGATGCACAACACAAAGGAGTTCATTCACTAGAGTTTGTAGTTGCAAGAGGCCCTGGAACACTCTCTCACTCTCTTTCATAAAAAAAAGTGGTTTGAGCTGGAGGGAATGCTGAGTGGTTAAGGCATTTGCCTGCAAAGCCAAAGGACCCAGGTTCGATTCCCCAACACCCACATTAGCCAGATGCACAAGGGGGCACACACATCTGGAGTTCATTTGCAGTGGCTGGAGACCCTGGAGTGCCCATTCACTCTCTTTCTTTCTCTGTCAAATAAATAAATAAAATATTAAAAATAATAATAAGCATTTGCTGGGAATGGTGGCACACACCTTTAATCCCAGCACTTTGCAGGCAGAGGTAGAAGGATTTCCATAACTTCAAGGCCACCCTGAGACTATATAGTGAATTCCAAGTCAGCCTGAGCTAGAGTGAGACCCTACCTAGAAAAACCAAAATATATAAATAGGTATTTAGGATTGGGGAGATGGCTTAGTGGTTAAGCGCTTGCCTGTGAAGGCTAAGGACCCATGTTCAACTCTCCAGACCCCAGGTAAGCCAGGCATACAAGGTGATGCAAGCACACAAGGTAGCACATGTGCACAAGGTGGGACATGCATGCGGAGTTTGATTACAGTGGTTGGAGTCCCTGGCACACCAATTTTATCTCACTCTCCTTGCTCTCTTGCATTAAAAAAAATATATATATATATTGTTGAAGACTCCACATACTTGGGCTGTAAGGCCACTGAGAAATCCTGCTGGAACTGAGCTGATAACTTCCTCCATGTAGACCAGCTGACAGAAAGCTGGAAGAAGCCACTCTGCATGCAGTTCAATGGGAGAGAGAAATCACCAGTGAAGATACTCAACAGTGGACACTGCAAGCCTTATATTTTGCCAGCCAGCCCAAATGAGCCAACGGGTGCAATAGTGGCACATCTGTCATGGTGGAAACCAACTGCCCTCTAATTGGACTGGAGGCCTGCTCCAAGGGAGGGAATACATTCCTGATACTGAAAACATAAAACAGGGGTAGTCATGAGCCCTAGGGGTGTAACATCTGCTGCCTTATGGATAAATGTATGTACTATGCTCATCAAACTGCCCAGTAAGCACTTCTCTTAATGTTCATACCCTTATATTAATGCTACTTTCACTTTGGGTAGAGAATCTTCTCTTTTCAGATGGCAGTGACCTTGGGATGACTCAGAAGTCATCATGGTGCTGGAAAGAAGTGACAGGAGTGCTCAGCACTGCAATATCTCTATCACACCTTCAACGGCTCAGGGTCCATTACTGAAGAGGTGGCAGAAAGAATGTAAGAGCCAAAGGAAGGGTGAGACTCCTTACAATGCACTCTTCCAGACACAAAATACCCTGGATATCCATGACCTCACAGTGCCTGACACTACCTACACAAGACCATCTCCCTGCCTATTTCTCTCTTTCAAAAATATTTTTTAATTATAAGTTGAGGACTGGAGGGATGGCTTAGCTATTAAGGTGTTTGCCTACAAAGCCAAAAGGACCCAGGTTCAATTCCCCAGGACCAACGTTAGCCAGATGCAAAAGGCGATGCTCATGTCGAATTTGTTTGCAGTGGTGGCTGGAGAGTCTGGTATGCCTCTCCCCCTCCCCGTCAAATAAATTAATTAAATATTTTTTTAAAAATTATAATCTCAGGAGAAACTCATAAACATGCATAGAGAGCTCGCTCCTTTTAGATCTGGTCAGAAATTTATATTCTGATTTTTTTGTTGTTTTGAGATAAATTTTCACTATGTATCACTAGCTGGCCTGAACTCACTTTGTGATAGAAGAAATGTAACAAAGAAATGAGGCCCAGGTGATGCTCTAAAACACAGTTTCTATTGTACATGCTTTACCATCTGCAGATAGGGTCCATGGTACAATATGATTGTATTCATAGCAACTGATTTCATCATTTCCCCAGCCAAACTCACATCAAACTCACATGCTTTCATTTGTATTTTTATTTCTATCACCTATCAAACACTTCACAAGTAATTACAGTTATTTATTAGGTCATGACCATGTCAGCCTGCTTTGCAACAACACCTTCTCCATGGAAGCAGAATCATAAACACAGAGTTGGAATCATCTTTCATTGGCTGTTGGAATTTCATCTTCCCAATGTAGTTCTCATCCTTCCCTCAGGCCTTTTCCTTCCATCCCCTTCCCAAAACCCATTCACTGTTTCTATCTTCCTCTGTTATTAAATGAATTGATTGCATGTACCAGTATATGCATTCTGAATAACCATGTGTAAAGAGCATGATTTACACTCGTGTATTTGAACCTGGATTAGAGGAACCAATTTATAATCACTGTTACTGTAGGGATGCATTTAACATTCTAAGTATACAACAGCAAAGCAATGACTAGTGAAGTAACAGGTTGTTCAATGTAAGGTGTTTTAAAATGCATCTAGGCCAGGTGTGGTGGTGTGTGCCTTTAATCCCAGCACTCAGGGGGCAGAGATAGGAGGATCACCATGATTTTGAGGCCATCCTGAGATTACATAGTGAATTCCTGGTCAGCCTGAGCTATAGTGAAACCCTACCTTGACAAACCAAAATAATAATAATAATAATTAAGTAAAATAAAATGTCTCTAAAGCAGTGTAATATATGATTTTTGAGGAATCACATCATATAGTTCTTATGTCTTTTTTTGTTTAAAAAAAGAGCAGGTATGTTTTGCATCCTACCAAAAATGTTTGAAAACTTAGTGCTTAGGTTCCAGCATTCAGAGTACACAACCTGCCTTGTGATGGGTGGTTTTCCTCCACATATTACTAATCCAACTCTGGGATTTTCACTTTAAAAATAAGGGATATACACAGTGGGAGGTCTTTCCACCCAGCAAAGCTCAACATTGGCTTCATTACACATCATCATTCTACTAAAATTTTGTGAAAATTGACAACAGTTTGGGTAAGAATTTTACATGGTAAAATAAAAGGAGGAAAAATAATAAAAACCCTACCATTGAAAGATCCAGCAATAAACCAAACAAGCAAATATATCTTGGCACAAGCAATTCAAAAGGAAAAAAACATTAAAGTAAATTAAAATAATTCCTTGAAACCAGTGAATAAGACAGTGTTTCATTTAATAATGTAGAAATTCATGAGATAAATAACTGAATTTCAATGATTGAGAAAACATAAGTCAGTGACCCTAAATGAGTAGAACAGACATAAAAATAACTACCGTATAAGTGAGGAAAATATACATGAACATAAAATATATTTTTAAAACAGCTGTAAAGATAGGACAAAAAGGCCGGGCATGGCAGCACACACCTTTATTCCCAGCACTCGGAAGGCAGAGGTAGAGGGATCACTGAGAGTTCAAGACCACCTGAGAATACAGAGTGAATTTCAAGTCAGCCTAGGCTACAGTGAGACCCTCCCTCAATAAAAATAGGACAAAATATTTTTTAATTAGGAGAATTAAAAGACAGAAGTACATGGACTCATATACTATATATTATAAACCAATCTGACCAAAAGTGAACCTTAGATATTATTGAAATCAACTATATGCCAAATTCTTTCATCTATGAGGAAATGATTTAGGAGATGTAATAAGTAACTGAAAAGTCCTAGCACTTATGTCTTATTAATAATAAGCACACAAAAAATACTGCACATATGAGTAGGAAGTGACAAGATTGATTTCAATTTTTTTAAAGGTATGTTAAAACAAAAGCAAAAAAGTGTCTTCACTGATGAGTCTCTGATATGTTTATAAAAAAGTACCAAAATGTCATTAATTATTATAAATATCCCATGATGTTGGGGATTGTGCCAGCCTTTCCAAGGCTAGCATCATGCTTGAAACAAGAAAAGGAACAGAAACAATGAAAAAACAACATATGCCAGTGTTCAAGGTCAACTTAAGCAAACATGTTTAGCAACACATATTGGTAAAACTCACAATGCTAATGCAACAGGCAGAGAAAGAGAGGGAGACAGAGAGAGAGAGAGAGAGAGAGAGAGAGAGAGAGAGAGAAAGAGAGAGAGAGAGAATGGGTGCACCAGGGCCTTCAGCCACTGAAAGTGAACTCCAGATGCCTGCACCACCTTGTGCATCTGGCTTATGTGGGGTCTGGAGAATCCAGCCTCAAACCGGAGTCCTTAGGGTACACATGCAAGTACTTAACTGCTGAAACATTTCCACAGCCCTAATTTTTGTTGTATTGTGGTGCACAATAAATGACAAGAGCAGGGGCAGTAAATGTGCTAGTTGACTAAAATGTGATCTTCATGAGCAGGACTCAGTAGATACTCCCAATCTTGTCAGCATCTGTGCAATTGTAAATAAGAGGGAAAGCCTACCTGACATGAGCAAGGCCAAGAAGAGACAAGTGTGGTTGGTTTGGCTACAGTTAAGAGTCCCTCCTCACCCAGAAGTGATTTCATACTGTTCCACCAATGGGATAGCATGTGCATTCTGTAGCTTAGCATTTTTTCCAGGGCAGCATCAATTAAACAGTTATGTGGGAGTCAATAGCTTTACTCACCACACAATATATTCAGCATTTCCCACCTGACAACTGTGCTCATGACATGCACACATGGAGCAGGGCCCTGCCATGTCTGCCTCTAACTTGGCCTGGACAGGGGGACCAGGCTTCCACTTCACTCAGTTGCAGTGGCTATGGGGACAGGATTAAAGTGAACGGGGGATCCCCAAGACCATCTCACCAGCTTCCAAAGTCCAGTTCTTTAACTATGCAGTCATGCTGATGGGATGAGCAGCTAAGCATGCAGGAGTTACCTCTCGAAGGTGTTATAGGAACCAGCCAGAAGTCCAAGGTCAAAGTTCCAAAGTTCTGTGGAGCCAGACAGTGTGCATCTATGAGGTCACCAGATCCCTGTTCTAATGGCTACGGGGGTGGGGGGATATGCCTTTATCTCTATTTTTTTGTTCTTTTTTCCAGGTAAGGTTTTGCTATAGCCCAGACTGGCCTGGAGTTGACTCTGTGGTCTCTGGCTTCCTCCTACCTCTGACTTCCCAGTTCTGGGATTAAAGGAGTATGCCACCACACCCAGCTACACCCAATTTGGGTGATGAATTTTTTAATATTTTATTTTTACTTATTTATTTATTTGACAGAGAAAGAGAGAGAGAGGGTGGATAATGGCCACTTCAGGGACTCCAGCCACTGCAAACGTATGTACAACAGATGCATGTTTCCCTTTGTGCATCTGGCTAACGTGGGTCCTGGAAAATTGAATCTGGGTCCTTTGGCTTTGCAGGCAAACACCTTAACTGTTAAGCCATCCCTCTATCCCTCCATCCCTGGATAATGATTTTATCTATGATAAGGGATACTCAGAACAGGGGTAACCCATGGCAGCTAAGAATAAGCCTGCACTTTTATTTTTTTCCCATTTCTTCATTTTATTTATTTAGGCAAGTTCAACAAAGTGGCCTTTGCATGTGCATGCGTGGGGGAGAGAGAGAGAGAGAGAATGAGAGGAAGGGGGGGGGGGCATTGGCACTGCAGAGCCGCCAGACAATTAATGGAACTCCAGATGCATGCACAATTTCTACACTCTGGGGGTGAGTTTGCACCATCTTTGGCTTATTTGGCACCTGGAGAATTGAACATTGGTCCTTAGGCTTCACAGACAAGGGCTTAACTGCTAAGCTACCTTTCCAGCATGATATTTTTTATTTATTGATATGAGACAGAGAGAAAATGGAAACCCCAGGGATTCCAACCATTGCAAACAAACTCCTCACACATGCACCACCTTGTGCATTTAGCTTAGGTGGGTACTGAAAAATTGAGCCTTGGTCCATAGGCTTCAAAAGCAAGAGCTTTAAATGCTGAGCCTTCCTCCAGTCTTGTTTTTTACTTTTCTGCCTTAAGCTGCTGGCATGTTCTAACATCACCAAATTGTCCATAGGAGAGCCATGTTGGTGTTTAAGTCTTTACACATTAGTCATTGCGCCCTTGTAGCCTTCTTTTCATCATATATCACATGATGTGCAACACACACTGTGAACCTTGTTTACATTATTTTCTTTTGTGACCAGTTGAACAACCTGTTCACCCTGGTGATCCTCTCAGTCATTAAGGAAAACAGTTTAAAAAGTAAGAAGAAAGAAAAGAAAAGAAAGAAGGAAAGAAAGGAAGGGGAACAAAATTATAATCTTCTTTTAAAATATTTATTTGTGTGTGTGTGTGTGTGTGTGTGTGTGAGAGAGAGAGAGAGAGAGAGAGAGAGAGGGAAAGAATGGGTGTGCCAGAGCTTCTAGCCCCTCCAAAGAAAATCCACACGAATGCATGAACTTATTCATCTCACTTTACACAGATTCTTGGAATCAAACTTGGGTCCTTAGGCTTTGCAGGCAAATGCCTTAACTGCTGAAAAGCCTCTCCAGCTCAATAATTTATATAATTAATGTTAAACATGTTATGTTGTTTTCACATCCTGGCTTTTTGCCATTAGGGACTTAAATGATGTTTTAAAATGGAGTGAAAGAATTTGTTTTCTTGAATGTATGTGTGGGAGTCTTGATGAGATTGGACAAAGGCATGACTAATCTGTATATATGCACAGCTGGTTTCCTGGATAGCTTAGCATGAGTCAGGGATTTTTAGTTTATGATGAGTCAACACAACTCTACTGTTTTAAGATTTCACTTACCAGTTACTGTTCTAATAAAATGTCTTGGCTGATCAACTCTGTCAGGAAAAACAGAGTACATGTTTACATTTTTCTGGACATTAAACTAACTGCCTAAATATGGAGGCTGCTTTACCCTAATTCCCATCATTATACCCCTCCAAGAAAGTATGCTTAAGATGCATTATGGGTAAAATGTCCAAGAACACACTAACACTTCAAGCTACATGTTGGGATCCATAATGGTGGGAATTAAATTCAGGATTCTCCAAGGGACATACTTCTCCTAGGTACATTATGTTCAACCAGGTTCTAACTTTCTAAGTGTTGGGGTCCATCCTGATGGAGGCTGAAGTTCCTGCTTCTCCAAGGGACATCTGTATCCAAGGGACATCATGATCAACATGGTTCTCAATTTCTAGATGCTGTGGTCAAGCATGGTGGGGATAGAAGTTCAGGCCTCTCCATGAGACATCTATCATCGTCAACAAGGTTCTATCTGTCTAGATGCTGGGGCCCATTATTGTGGAGATTGAGATTCTCACTTCTTAAAGGACCATCTTCATGATAGTCAGACTTTTATCTGTCAGTGTGACCTATTTTGCTGTCTCACCAGAACAGGCTGCGCTTTTCTCTTTCTTGAAATGAGGTAATAGTTGTAAGCAGTAAACACTAACAATGTTATCATTGTTAACAAGCAAGTATATAATGGATCAATCACAGAACAAGTGGTGGTAGCAGATGAGGGAAATTTTTCATCTGGAAAGTGAAACATTGACATGCATCTTCCTGTATCCTTTCTTCTGCAGAGTATTGGAATTTTTTTTCTTTATGAAATTTTACATTAAATTAGTCCTCACCAATCAGCCACCTTTAAGATTACACTGGCCAGACTAGGGCTTTGACAGTTTTATGATCTACCTCTTGAAGTCCCTAAATATGAATGTCACCCACCCCAGGGGTAGAACGAGTACAGATAGCAGCCTGTCTACTTCCTACATTTAACCAGGGACCCACTAGCAGAGAGGAATTCTCTCATGCCAAATGGCTGCATGAGAAGAAAGGAATATGCAAAGAATCTGTGGATGTGAACATTCTTTTCTTTCTCAGTTATAGGACTCTAAGTACCTATCTGCACACTTGAGCTGGAATGAAGGAGCTCACACTCAACACTCTCAAATGAAGTCACTATCATCTAGTCTGATTTTCAAATTGCATAGACCTTCAAGGATCTCTGAACCATCAAGAGATTCTAGTCCATGTGTTTGATATATTTACTTATATTGGGTTTTCAATGTAGGGTCTTGCTTTAGCCCAGAATGACCTGGAATTAGTTGCAGGCTAAACTCAAACTCTTACTTCTACGTCATGAAGTGCTGGGATTAAAGTGTGTGCTATTGTACATGGCTATTTCACTTAAAAAAAAAAAAAACACCTTCAATTTATATATTTGTAAGAAGTAGTGACAGGAAGAGATTGAGCTCTCCATGGTCTCCAAACACTGTAGATGTACTCCAGATGCAGGAAACACCTTGTGCATACAGCTTTACGTGGGTATTAGAAAATGGAACGTGGACCGTTAGGCTTTGCATTGAAGTACCTTAACCATTGCACCATGTTTCCAATCCAAATCCATGTTTTCAAGAGGAATTTAAGATCTTCCCAAACTGCATGAGTTATTGTTTCTCTGTCTTCTTATGTGTAATCCCCTCTGTCTTCCAGGTAGGAAGGTCATGATATCAGATGAAGAACATATTTGATGTGGTGTATCTAGTTCTTTCAGGACTGTCTGATTATCTTCAAAGGCTCTGTGAGTGAGCCTGACATCCTAACACTGGCCATCAGGACAAAATAAGATGAGACTGTTGAAAATGTGCCAGAGGACCTAAAAAGTACTTCTCTAGATTGATGTAGCACACACTGAGTCCTCAAAGCATCCACACATACCAGAAGGGCAGAGAGGATGCGTGGCCTAAGTCCTTGAGAGTGACTACAATTCGGAAGGGATGTGAGTTTTCACAGGGAGGAGGCAGCCTGACTTGTACAAGTGTGCATACCAAGGATCTACATCTGCTATGTCTACTTTCCTAATACACTTTTTATCTACAGGTTTTTTTTTTTTTTTATCTTGTTTCCATTTTCCTCATATGTCCTATGTAACCCTGAACAATTTTCCCTGTATTTGGAGAGAAAGTAGCAAGCCATTCCTTCCTTCCACATTAAGATGACCCAGCCAGAGAATATTCTTACTCTATTAGGGGAAGAAGTTGCCCAACCTTTGAAGTAAGGAGATTAGAGACAAACATATGGACATAAAGTTACAGTAAAGAAAGTATTGGTCACAGAAGGTAGGCCCAAAGGAGAGAACCCTTACTTGCTAAAATGAATTGGGAATGGGCTTGCCAAGGAAATATGGAAGCACTAATCTGGATGTAACTTGTATGAATGAAAGACAGAAACAGTTATTTCTTTTTAATTTTGCTCTTTGTTTTAGAGGAATCAGTCCATGATGCAAAGAACCTGTGGCTGTGGTCATTTTGACTTGTGCACATTATCATAGCTTTACTACCAAAGGAGACCTGCTTATCTCAGAATGGTCAGACAACAGTAATAAGTGAACATAATAAGTGAATATACACCTCAAACTTCAATGTCACCTTCCCCAAAAGTCCATTACACAAAATGGACATCACTCTTAAAGGTTCTACAACTTTCAAATTTTCACACAAGCTGAAGGGATTTCTCAGGAGTTAAGGCACTTGTCTGTAAAGCCTAAGAACCCATGTTTGATTCCCCAGTACCCACATAAAGCCAGATGCACAAGGTAGTGCAAGCATATGGAGTTCCCTTGCAATGGCTAGAAGCCTGGATATGCCCACTTGCTTCCTCTCTCTCTCTCTCTAACTGCCACACTCTCTCTTTCTCTTCAAATAAACAATAAAAATTTAAATGAGGAGTTTCAGTCAAGATGGCATCTGCCTAACTGTGCCACAACTCCCAGGAAGGAGAGGCAAGGAATTAAGGGGCCACTGGGACATTTAGGTGAGAGCAATCTCTAATAGATTGCCAGTGGGAGGCTGTGGAGGGGCCAAAAAGGGAATCAGCTGATTCCCATGCTCTTTGGTATTCCACCAGTTTCCCAATCCCCACAAGCAGTCAGCCTAGCCAGAGTCCCAGCCTCAGAGTATTTTTACAGTAACTATAGGCAAGGAGACCCATGCCAGTAGTTCCAACTGCTCTGCCAAGCACAAGCAATTGTCAGGATCCACACACCCCCTCTGCACGTTCACAGATCCCCCACCTCCCCAGGTGACTTCAGACCTCCCTCAATCCCCCATTTCCATCCCTCTCCTCCCCACCTCTGCCACAACTTTCACGACATGGGGAATATTCCACTTCACCCATCCTCCCCCCCCCCCCTTGACTTCCTTTGGACCTGCTGGACTTGGCCACAATCCTCCCCGCACAACTTTGGATCAGCCCCACTTGGGAACTGTCTCGTGATTTCTGACCCACTCCACTCTGCTCAGTCCCCACCCCCTATGACTTCAGATCTGCTCTGCTCCACCTGCTCCCCCCCCACATGACTTCCTACCCACTCAGCTCTGCCCTGCCCCATCCCACCCCACCCCAAGACTTTAGACCTGCTCTGCTCTGCTCCCCCACCTGAGACTTCCACCCATTCTGTTCCACCCCCAGGTGACTTTTGACCCTCATCTCTCTGCCCCGACCACATGCAACCAGCCTCCCTGCAACTCCTCCCAGGGATTTTTCAGATATGCTCCGTCCCCTACCCTGCATCTGTCTCCCCCAGCAAAGCTGCACCACCTACCCCGCTCATCAATAACACAGTCCCATTCTTCCTGTGATGGGCAGACCACAAAGCTAAAGGAATAACATAAAAAAATCAAAGGAAAGTAAATCCAATAAGATCTCCCAGTCCTACAATGAATGTCTCTAATCAAAACATAGAAAAGGCAATAGGATCAGAACCCTAAAATGAAGTTATGAGCATTGGAATCTGACCAAGCTATTGGTAGAACCTGTAGAAAAGCAACACATACTGATAATCCTGTGGAAGATGTCATCACTAGAATGGATAATTCCCTGCCTGATATCAGATCACCATGTTTTATTGCTAGAAATTAACAACAAAAGACCCACTAAAAATCCAATCGGCTCCTGGAAACTGAACAGCACACTTTCAAACAATAAATGGATAGTGGATGAAACAAAACGTGAAATTGAGAAATTTGTAGAAATGAATGACAATGAGAACACATTGAACCAAACTTATGGGACATAATGAAGACGGTCCTAGGGGAAAATTCATAGCACTAAATGCATTCATAACAAAGGCAGAGAGATCCCAAATCAATAACCTAACCATCCACCTAAAGGCACTGGAAAAGCAAGAAGAATCCAATCCCAAAAGCTCCAGACAGAAAGAAATAATTACCATCAGAGCAGAAATTAATGAATTGGAAGATAAGAAAACAATTAAGAAACTTGATAAAACAAAGAGTTGCTTCTTCAAAAAAATAAATAAATAAACAAGATTGAAAAACATCTGGCCAATTTTATCAAATGAAAAACAAGGAGGCTCTTCAAATTAACAAAATTAGAAATGTAAAAGGAGAGATCAAAACAGACACAAGAGAAATTGTGAAAATCATTAGGTCTTACTTCAAAAACCTCTACTACACAAAATTGGAAAATATAGATGAAATGGATAAATTCTTACATATACTATCTGCCAAAGCTAAATTTAGAGCAGATTAATCTCCTAAACAAACCTACCACACCCATTGAAATTGAAAAGGTAATAAAAACATCCTGAAAAAGAAGACTCCAGGATCAGATGTATTCTCAGCCACAACTAAACTTCAGGCCTATTTCCCCTATGACATTAATTGCAAAGATCCTGAACAAAATCACCACAAACCAAATTCAACAACACATCAAATCCATTATTGACCTTGATCAAGTGGGCTTCATCCCAGAAAAGCAGGGGTGGTTCAACATAAAGAAATCTGTCAATGTAATACACCACATATACAAGGCTAAACCAAAAAAAAAAACACATCATCATTTTGATAGATGAAGAAAAGACCTTTGAGAAAATACAATATCACCTCATGATCACAACATTGGAGGGAATTGGCATGGTTGGTTTATATCTTAACACAATAAAGGCAATATACAAAGCTCCTAAAGCACAAATAATAATGGAGAGAAACTGAAGGAATTTCCATTCAGATCAGGAACAACACAGGGTTGTCCACTCTCACCTCTGTTCTTCAATATAGTACTGGAAGTCCTAGCTCAAGAAATAAGAAAGGAGAAAGAAATCAAGGAGATACAATTTGGAAAGGAAGAAGTTAAGTTAGTGCTATTTGTAGACAACATGATACTATGTGTACAAGACCCGTGAGACTCAATTCCAAAACTCTTATTTATTTATTTATTTATTTATTTATTTACTTATTTATTTATTTATTTATTTATTTATTTATTTACTTATTTATTTGAGAGCGACAGACATAGAGAGGAAGACAGGTAGAGGGAGAGAGAGAGAATGGGCGCACCAGGGCTTCCAGCCTCTGCAAACGAACTCCAGACGCGTGCGCCCCCTTGTGCATCTGGCTAATGTGGGACCTGGAGAACCGAGCCTCGAACCGGGGTCCTTAGGCTTCACAGGCAAGCACTTAACCGCTAAGCCATCTCTCCAGCCCCCAATTCCAAAACTCTTAAAGGTGATAAACTTCTTCAGCCTTGTAGCAGTATACAAAATCAATGCACAAAAATCAGTAGCCTTTCTATGTACAATTGAGAAAGACTTACAGAAAGAAATATAAGGCATTGTCCCATTTTGAATAGTAACAAAAAAACAAAATAATAAAATAAAATTCCTTGGAATAACGTTAATCAAAGAAGTGAAAGATCTATACAATGCAGACAGAACAACACTCAAAAAAGAAATTGAGGAGGACTTAAGAAAATGGAAAGACTTCCCATGCTCCTGGATAGACAGAATTGACATCGAGAAAATGGTAATCCTTCCAAAGGCAATCTACAGATTTAATGCAATTCCCTTCAAAATCCCAACATTGTTGTTCATAGAGATAGAAAAATTGATCTCAAAATTTATACGGAAAAGCAGAAGGCCTCTGATATCCCAGCATATCCTTAGCAAAAGAAACACCTCTGGAGTCATCACTATCCCTGTTCTAAAGTTGTATTACAAATCCATAGTAATAAAACAAGCATGGTACTGGCATAAAAACAGGAGTATAGACCAATGGAATAGAATGGAGGACCCAGATTCGGGTCAAGTAACTACAGCAACGGCCCTAACAATATAGGCTACAAAAAAAGACATCATCTGCAACAAATGATGGACAAATTGGATAACCATATGCAGGAAATTTAAACTTGATCCACCCATCTCACCATGCACAACAATCAATGACCTCAATATGACACCAGAAACTCAGCTACTACTGGAAGAAAAGTTTGAAGGAATATTCCATGATATAGGAATGGGAAAAGACTTCATGAACAAAACGCCAGTGGCACAGGATCTTAAACAATCACTCAACCAATGGGATCTTATGAAGCTGTAAAGTTTATTCGCAGACAAACATACAATAAGCATAGCCAATAGATTTCCCACAGAATGGGAGAAAATATTTGCTTAATATCCAACTAACAAAGGCTGAATTTCTAGAATCTACAAAGAACTTTAAAACCTAAACAATAAAAAGTCAAACAACCACCTCACATAATGGGGCAAGAAACTGGACAGGCATTTCACAGAAGAAGAAATACAAATTGCAAACACACACCTGAGGAAATGTTCGTCATCCCTAATCATCAGGGAATTGCAGATTAAAACTACTATGAGATTCCACCTTACCACAATAAGGATAGCAAATTTGAAAAAATGAATGAAAATAAATTCTGGCAAGGATGTGGAGAAATAGGAACCTCATCCACTGTAGGTTGGAATATAAAATGGTACAGCCACTTTGGAAAGCAATATGGGGTCTCCTATAGAAACTAACTGTAGAGTTACCAACAGATCCAGTTATTCCCTTACTGGGCATGTAACCTAAAAGCTCCACACCTCAGCTCAGACAGATTTGCTCAACCATCTTTAAAGCTGCTCAATTCATAATAGCCAAGAGCTGGAATTAACCCAGATATCCATCACTGGAAGAATGGATAACTAAGATGTGGTATATCAATACAATGGAATGCTACACAGCAGTAAGGAAAATTAACGCAAAGAAATTTGAAGAAAAATGGTTGAACCATTATCAGTGATCTCACTCACTTACAGAAGGATAATCATCTCATAGTCTCACTCATCTACAGCTCCTAACCTGAATCTCCCCAAGTTGCTAACATACCTACCAAGCATCTTGAGGACCAGACAATAGGGAGGGTGGGGAGGAAGGGGAAAGTAAGGGAGGTGGTGGGGACACAAATCTGGACCCAAAAGTCAATGGTACCATAAAACTCTAGATCCTAAAAGGCAGACCAAATGGTTGAACCTTCATCAGGCCCTTAGAAGGAACAATGGATTCACAAGTCCCTGGAGAGTGTATGACAAAAACTGATCATTATCTCCTCCTGTTTCTGATTCTCGCTCTCTCTCCTTTTTCTCTCTCCTCTCTCTATCTCTTTTATATCACTTATCATTTTCTTCCTTCCCTTCTTGGATGCTGACCTGTAACTCCCAGTACCAGAAGGAGGTTAGCATCCACAATGAGCTTTTGATCACAGAGACCTACAAGTTCTCCCGAAACAAGACATATTTATGTCATAGTGATTGATGTCCCATCATAGGTTAGTGGCAAGACCATATTGCTGAAGACACCATACACTGTTGGCAAGTATCATGGAGCAACATGGCTGGAAGCTGGAAGAGAGTCAGTCCCCAGACAATGCATCTAGTGCCAGAAGGTGCTACATGAGCAACTGGAGGATAATGACCGGTATCTGTCCAAGCAACAAATGGCCTAACCTACTTAGCAGCAAACAACCTGACGTGATGTTCATACAAGTGTAATAGTGGTGTATAGCCATGGTGGGAAACCAACTGTTTGCAATTTGGCTAATTGATCTGTTCAGTGGAAAACAACCCATAGCTGGAGCTGGGGAAAAACAAAATATACTCTTCTACTAAAAATTGAGGTGGATAAGAAATTACCAACTACAGCAGAGAAGTAGGAGAGATCCAGAACATCTAGAACCCACATAGGCAGGCAGAAGTGGCTCTATCAGTGGCAGCCAGAGGTCTGCGGGGCCACAGCTTCAAGGCTCTGCTTAAGCTGCAGGAAAAGCCAGGTGAGGGGATTTTCCACTCACAATGGAGTTCCTCATAAACTCAAGAAACTTGAAGGGAGGACCACAGTGACAAACAGAGGAACAGATCACAAGATGCAGGATTATGTGGACCAGCAGGAGAACTAGAGCCACAATACACAGCCTCCCCTCCCCCACTGCCAGTGAAAGCACCAGCAAGCACCAGAGACCTGGGGAAGGGAGTTCACAGCACCCAGCACTGGTAACCACAGCAGTGACCCAGAGACCCAGCCAGCCTACTTGAACCCACAGTGCACAAATGAGGGACCCAAGCAGGAACACAGCATAACTGAGACCAAAATCGTCCCAAAAGGTAACTGTATTACACCAGGTCAATACCCAACAAATAAGTCTGGTATATAGGCTTGAATCTGAAGTGCTAATTGCACCTTCCATATCAGGATAAATTACATGTTAAATCTGATGGATGGTCAGATTTGCCATTCTGAAATAAGCTTGTTATATGTTGCTTCCTGATTTATAGTGGCTTTGTTTTCACTTCTGCTGTCTATTAGGGAAGGGTTTCACTTGGTCACAAGCTGACTTGGAACCCTCAACAGACCAGAAATCTTACTCTCCTAGTTGACAGGATTAAGGGTGTGGGGCAACACACACCTTAAGGGACTGTGACTTTGTTAGAGTATCTGGTAATCATAATACCCACTCTTACATAAATACTCTGTACTATTTTTCATTGAATGTGTACATTGTTTAGTTAAATTTTAGAATTTTCCTGTATTTTGTTCAAACTAGCCTATTTGAATGCTCTCATTGCAGGCAAACCCAACATCTGAGGTCATATTTGTAGATACTCTGAGAGTCTAAGAGCCACACCTAGCACCTTAAGCTCCTACCAGGAAGATATATAACATCAGATTGATACATCTTCTATTATTCTATTGCAAAAAATATGTACATTATAACACAAGAAACAAAAAATTAAGACAATATAAATCCACCAAAAAGTATTAATGCATCAGAAATGACCTCCATTGAGAATGAGTTAGAAGAAATGCCTGAGAAAGGTTTCAATAGAATGATTATAAATATGCTCAAAGAAGTCAAAGAGGAAATAAAAGGAATAAAAGAGGAAATCAAAGGAATCAAAGAAGGCAAAGGAAACTAGTTTAATGAAATAAAGGTCAATACAAGACATAAATAATGAAACAGAAATAATAAAGAAAAACCAGTCCAAGCTGCTATCAATGAAGAACACAGTAAATGAAATAAAAAACTCTGTAGATATTCTCACCAGTAGAATGGATGAAGGAGAGGACAGAATATCTAAACTAGAAGACCAGATGACAGATCTAATACAGTCCAACAAAGAGAAAGAAAAACTAATAGGAAAGTATGAATGGGAATACCAAGATATTCGGGACACTATGAAAAGATCACACATAAGAATACAGGGTATAGTAGAAGGAGAAGAATTTCATTCCAAAGGCATAGTAGGCATTTTCAAGAAAACAATAAAAGAAAATTTCCCCCAAATTGGGAAATAGATGATAATGCAGATATAGGAATCCATTAGAATACCAACTAGACAAAACCTGGAAAGAACCTCTCCTGGCCATATAATAATTAAACTATGAAACATACAAGCCAAATAAAATATATTGAAAGCAGTTAGAGAGAAAAATAAAGCAACATACAAAGCTAAGCACATCAGGATCATAGCAGATTACTCAACACAATCTTTAAAAGCCAGAATGGCTTGGAGTGATGTATTCCAAGTTCTGAAAGATAACAACTGTCAACCAAGGTTATTTGATCCTACAAAGCCATCCATTCAAATAGACCAAGAAATAAGGACATTCCACCAAAAATATATGTCAAAGGAATATTTGAAGACAAAACCAGCTCTGTAGAAATACTTGAAAGAATCCTCCATGCTGAAGAGGAAGAAAAGCACACATATAAGGAACCTGGGGAAAAAAATACTCAAATAAGAGTTAATACAAGAGAGCAAAGGTAAAACTGGAAGAACTACAAAAAACGGCAAAAATAAATGCATACCTTTCAGTAATATCTCTTAACATCAACAGCCACAGTGCTCCAACCAAAAGACCTAGGTTTGCAGACTGGATTAAACATCATGATCCTTCAAGTGGTTGCCTCCAAGAAACTCACCTTTCTACAAAGGATGGACACTGTCATAAGGTGAAATGTTGGAAAACAGTGTTTTAAGCAATTAGGTGTAGAAAATAAACAGGGTTTGTTATCCTAATATCTGATGTGGTAGACTTCAGTCCAACATTATTTAGGAAAGATAAGGAAGGTCACTTTATATTGATTAAAGAAAAACTCCAACAGGTGGACATTACAACCCTATAGACCTATCATGGGGGCTCCAAATTTCATCAAACAAATGCTATTAGAACTAAGGTCAAAGATAACACCAAACACAGCTGTAGTGGGTGACCTCAATACCACACTCTTATCAATTGACAAGTCATCCTGTTAAAACATAAACAGAGAGGCATCTGGATTAAATGAGGTCACAGAACAAATGGACCTAACAGATATATACAGGACATTTCATCCAAATGCTGCAGAATACACATTATTTTCAGCAACACATGGAACATTCTTTAAAATAGACCATATATTAGGACACAAAACAAATTTTAACAAATACAGAAAAATTGAAGTAATTCCCTACATTCAGTCTGAGAACAATGGAATCAAACTACAAAACAATATCAAGACTAAACACCTATAGCCATGTAGCAGGATACAAAATAAACACACAAACGTAAGTAGCCTTCCTATATGCTAACAAAAACACACAGAGGATGAAATCAGAGAGTCACTCCCATTCACAATTGCACAAAAAAATGAAGTACGTTGGAATAAATCTAGCCAAAGAAGTGAAGGAACTCTACATTGAAATCTTTAAAACACTCAAGTAAGGAACTGCAGAAGACAATAGGAAATGGAAAGATAATCCTTGATCTTGGATTGGAAGAATCAATATTGTGAAAATGGCAATATTACCAAAAGCAATCTACACATTTAATACAATCCCCATCAAAATTCCAATGGCATTCTTCACAGTAATAGAAAAAACAATCCAAAAATTCATTTGGAAGTACATCATCATAGGAGCAAAAGATCATGTCATCAAAATAAAAGAGAGACTGATTGATAGGGGGAGGGGATATGATGGGGAATGGAGTTTCAAAGGGAAAGTTGGGGAAGGTAGGGCATTCCCATGGGATATTGCTTACAATCATGGAAGTTGTTATTAAAAATAATTAAAAAGCTGGGCTTGGTGGTACATGCCTTTAATCCCAGCACTCAGTAGGCAGAGATAGGAGGATCACCATGAGTTCAAGGCCACCTTGAGATTACATAGTGAATCCAAGGTCAGCCTGGGCTAGAGTGATAAATAAGGTAAAAAAAAAATGTAACACAAAGAAAGTTTACTATCAAAGAAAAACTATGCTATGATTATATCATTAGACTATGAGAGAATAGTGCATAAAAGTATGAATATTCAGCATGAGTATTGTGTAGTTTCAGTATTACACAAAACAGGACACATAAGCATATATACTATATATATATATATATATATATGTATATATATATATACACATACACATATATATGTATAATAAAATTGGCTTCAAATATGAACTTTCATGAGCATAAATACAAAATAATTAGAACAAAAATTTTGTGGACGTATGCCCTAGGTCTTTTTGTTTTCTGAGGTAGGATCTTACTGTACCCAGATTGACCTGGAATTCACTATGCAGGCTCAGGCTGGCCTTGAACACATTGTGATCCCCCTACCCTGTCCTAGGTTTAGTAGTAAGTTCATGTATAAATTATGTTCTTTTTTTTTTACATTATTTTTATTTATTTGAAAGAAAGACAGAGAGAGAGAGAGAGAGAGAGAATGGGCATGCCAGGGCCTCCAGCCAATGCAAACGAACTCCAGACGCATGTGCCCATTCTTTTTCTGTTATGAGTAATATTGCCTCCCACTAAAAGGAGTCACAAATTTAAGGTTTAGAATCATTTCTCAAGGCTATCTAGTAGCTGGGAATTTCAGGAAGGAAATCTCCCCTCACTCCCTTTTCATCTTTCAAGCTTCTCTGCTAGGGCAATGGCAGGGCTACAAGCTAAAAAAGTGCTCTAAGGCAAGAAAGTAGTACCTTGGCATAGGTAGGAACAATGTCTCTGGTTCTCTCCCCAGGGTTCCAGCCCCTCCCTCCTTTCCCCTTCATATAGACAGCTCTGGGCTATACTCACTCTGTGAGGAGGCTGGACTCAGAAAGCACTCTCTCCACTCCCGAAGACCATGTGCTACTAAGGACAGCAGGCAGCCTGGGGACTCAGCCTTTGCCTCCTTGACTGCCAGACCAGACCCCAGGTGAGAGCCTGGGGGCTGGGTGGTGCTGGTCCGAAGGCAGTGAGTTATCTCAGTTGAATGTTCACAGTCAGTTGCACATTGAACTCCTTGTTCTGCACTCCCCCCTTTCCTCTCAATTATAGCAGCTATTAGACAATGTACTGGCCCTTCAGAGACCACTGCCACACCAAAATTAGACGATGCCTCCAATGAGGAGGGCCCTGGGGACTAACCAGTGGCAGGCCTCAGTTCTCTTAAAAAGGACTATAGAACAAATTAGAAAAAAATGACACCAGAGTCTCCCATGCCCACCCCCATTTATCTACCCTTACTGCACTGCCCACCTCCTGATCTAGGATGCCCCTCACCAGAAACATGTTACATGAGCCAAAAGAATCCTGATATGTTCCACTGACCAGGACCCTTCTCCATCCTCCCCCCTTTACTGACACTGCCTCCTGGGCCATCACTGCAGTCACTTTGAAGAGCCCACCCGCCACCTGCCTGCCCTCCACGCTGGAGCCATGGAGCAGCAGAATGAGAGAAACTCGAGCCCCAGCGGGCATGGTTCATCATCCATATAAGCGCCTGGGACCCTTTTCCTACAGTAAGTGCGGGAGTTTCCTGAAGCTGGGAGTGGGAATGGCGGATGTTTGGAGGGAGGAGTGGGCTACTCATCCACCTGTGAGGGAATCAGCTATTCCCTGTTTTTTTTTTTTTTTTCTTCTTCCCTCTGTGCCCTCCCACTGGCAATCTATTGGAGATTGCTTTCCTCTAAAAGACTCAGTGAAGCCTTAATTACTTGCCTTTCTTTCCTGGGGATGTGCTGCACAGTTAGTCGGTTGCAACCTTGGCCAGAAGTCCCCGAGATAGATTTTTATGTTTTATTTTTATTTATTTGACAGAAATGGAGATGGAGAGAGAGAGAGAGAGAGAGAGAGAGAGAGAGAGAGAGAGGATGGACGGACGTTCCAGTGCCTCCAGCCACTAAAAATTAATTCCAGATGCATGTGCCCCCCCCCCCCAGCATCTGGCTAACGTGGATACTGGGGAATCGAACCTTGGTCCTTTGGCTTTATAGGCAAATGCCTTAACTACTAAGCCATCCCTCCAGCAAATAGGTAGAGATTTTTGTTTACATAAAATTGTTTTAATCTGCACTACTTGCTTGACAGTGAGTAATAAGATTAATAAATTTTATGTAGTTTCTCTTAATAGTATAATAAGAAAGATAGTTAATAATGGAGTGAGATGAGTTGATTGAAGGAACTGAGAAGAAATTATTCAATGTTGGGCATAGAATGCACATTAAAATGCTTTTTGAGTAGTACTTAAATCAGAATGTTAAAGTATGTGGATGAAGGTATACGTATGTAGGAAAGATACAGGAGATTTAAAAAAAATGCCTAAAATTAATTTCCATTTATAAGGAACAGCAAATTTTCAGGCTAATCCTAAACACTATGTCTAAAGTTAAAGTTTTTTTTAACTGTTTACAGACTCTAAAGTATGCTCTAAAAGTATCATATAGTGATGTAGACTTAATCTAAATTCAGCTTACATTAGACAGAGATGATGTTCTATGCCAGATAGGTCACAAAATCATAAGCACAGAGGTAAATCACATTCTTTGGAGATTTAACCAGATTAGACACAGACAAGACCCTATGACCTTGAGAATTAAAGATGGCTAAAATAAATTTTCTAGGGAAAAACAAACAACTTCAGAATAAGACAAAGTATGTCAGGATGCTTAGCTCTCTTATTTGTTATTTACTTTTACTCTTGCTTACTGTTGCATGCTACTTAAAGTCATGGCAAGTTGGACTCTGGAGAAAGAGATGGTGCTGCCTTTATCTCAGACCCCATGCAACTTTAAGCCATGTGTCCCCCAAACAATATCCAGAGACAAAATAGCCAATTGTCTCTGACAAGGGAAAGGGAATGACAGCATAAGACTCTGGTTCTCTTTATAGTTCCTCTCTTTTTAACATCTAAAGTCACATCTATTAGATGAAATTTCTCACAAGATATAGAGGTCAAATAGGTAAATTGAGTGAACGTATTTGATCAGGTTACAAACTCCTTACATAAAAAGCACTAAGATTACCTAAAGTGTATATCAAGGTAAAAACTTATGATAGAAAGATGTCAAGTAAATGATTTCATCTATCTCTCTAATATCATCAAAGGATAGGATACATATATTCAAGGCAATAAGATCAATGATTAACTTTAAAACAATAACATTTAGTCCCAAACATTCTTACTGACCAATTGGGGGAATCCATATCCTAGACTCCCACAGAGCAGAGAAAGGAAAGTAATCCCAGGGGACCCCACCCCCACTTTGGCATCTAAACTGCCAAGATGGGAGTAAGGGCAGAAATCTCCACAATTGTGCTTAGTGTGACCAGTGGCTAACAGAATATGCCATGATGTAAGGTATATACCGGGGACTGGGGGAAGTGTGGAAGAACTAGAGCTTGGAAGTTGGCCTTGTGGGTGAGCAGGGATACCTCTGTTGGACCTTAATTGCTCCAGGAAACACATAAACTGCATTGTGTGTCCCTTTTTGACTGGGGAGAAAACAGGGAATAGATTCAGCCAGTGCATGCCTTTGATCCGAGCACTCAGGAAGGCTGAATAGCAGGATGACCATGAGTTTGAGTCCATCCTAAATTTCAGGTCAGCTTAGGATAAAGTGAGACCTTACCACAAGGGAAATTTCTTCTCCCTAATCCAGCTGGAAGGATAACCCCTCCTACAAGAAATTCGCATCAGGATGGGGCATAACCTGACTCCACATTCTCCTTCTCATTTTGCTCCATTTCATTTCAGATCACACAATCAGCTTTCAAGATAGCCCAAAGTCTCTGCTAGTCTGTCTCCTTAAAAACTCGGCTCATTTAGATAATACAGGAAGAACAGGAATTGTCAATTACTTCTCTCCAGAGACTTAAAGAGACAATTAGAAAACATACTAATGTAATCCTAGACACCATGAAGGAGGAAATTCTTATAAATTCTTAACTCAGTCAACAACTGACATTTGTATGAAATTACAAAAGTTGGTGGCCAAACCAGATAACTTTAAAACAGTTGCTCTAGGTGGCATTTTCTGTTTTATTATATTCAGAAAGCCAAGAAAAAACAAAAACAAAAACAGGGGAGGGTCTAGAGAAGGAGAAAAAGAAAAAAAAGGATAGATGTCATGAGAACATCATGATAGTATTAGAAGTTGCTCAGGGAAGGGCATTTAATTGGATAAAATCTAAAATATGCTTACCTGAGACTAAGGTTTTAATCAGAGAAACTGACTCTTATGGTTAAGGCCTCACTCATTAACAGCTGACTGATGCAAATTTGTTATGATTTAAGGGTTGTAAAAACTGACTTTAAGACTCTTGTAAAGTTAGGTTCCTCTATAAGTCAAGATTTTAATGGTTAGAGAAACTGAGTGTTAAGATAAAGGTTCACATATGAGTAAAAAGTATCTTCTTTTTTTTTTTAATTATTTATTTGAGAGCGACAGACACAGAGAGAAAGACAGATAGAGGGAGAGAGAGAGAATGGGCGCGCTAGGGCTTCCAGCCTCTGCAAACGAACTCCAGATGCGTGCGCCCCCTTGTGCATCTGGCTAACGTGGGACCTGGGGAACTGAGCCTCGAACCGGGGTCTTTAGGCTTCACAGGCAAGCGCTTAACTGCTAAGCCATCTCTCCAGCCCCTTCTTTTTTATTCTAATTCTATTGTATAGTCATCACTAGGTTTAATCACTTAGGCTTAAGTGACTTAATTTTCAGTCACTATAACCTTTCTGCTCCTGTTAGGTAAAATATTTTGGGATATCTTGCTTAAGATTTATCAAATTTAAGTCATGGGTAAAAAATATAAAATTGTTTTAGGTCAATAAAAATTTCTATGGTACATAAACTATCAAGACGGGAATGGTGGCACACGCCTTTAATCCCAGCACTTGGGAGGTAGAGGTCGGAGTATTGCCA
Source organism: Jaculus jaculus (assembly GCF_020740685.1). Classification (NCBI taxonomy): domain Eukaryota; kingdom Metazoa; phylum Chordata; class Mammalia; order Rodentia; family Dipodidae; genus Jaculus; species Jaculus jaculus. The sequence goes on from NW_025423388.1 coordinate 1,266,062, forward strand.
TGAGTTCGAGGCCACCCTGAGACTCCATGGTGAATTCCAGGTCAGCCTGGGCTAGAGTGAGACCCTACCTCAAAAAAAAAAAAAAAAAAAAAAGATTAAGCTAAAATCATTGGTTATCAAATTGTGTTTTTTCTTTCAAAGCAGATTTGTCAAGGGTTGTTTTAGAGCTTAGCTATTTTGGCTCAACAAAGACCAGATTCTGCTCTATTGTACATAAAGTAACTATCTCATTTCTGGCATCTCAAGTCCAGTGCTTATAACAAAATTAACTCTTAAGACATATTCCCTACTTTAGGGTAAAGCCTCATACTCAAACAATGATCCTCATCTGGGAGAATTTTTAATGTTCCATGGGTAATAATTAGTACACACACAGGTATCTGAACTAATCAAAGATGTTTCAAACACAGGTTCTAGCTAAGACCTTATACTGTCTTACTTGTCCTTTTCTGACAATTTCTAGGTTAAATTAATTGGTTAAGTTTGTATTATTTTCAAGACTGATAACAGGTCTGCCTGTGTTTATAAATATCAGATATTTAAAGGCTATATGTCTACTCTTTATGCCTCAGATATGGCTTATGCTGCTACAGGACAACAAAACATTAACAGGTTGGACAAAATTATTTTAAGAACCTCTTGTGCCATTCTTTAACTAAATCTATTTCAGTAATCAAATGTGATCTATATGTACATACATCTAGGCAGGTGTAACATCCTTTCTAAGTATATTAATAACCTATGTAGAATGCAAAGCCAAATGGAACCATGGGAGCAAAAGGCCCATATTTTGATCTGTGCTCCCAGATCACGAGGCCAATGGAGATGATGGGACACTTCTACACTGACCCCCTGGTAAGTCATGTGTCTTCCTGAGCAGGGAGGATATAAAGACCCAAACAAACAAACAAAAAATGGTGTACAGTCTGAAACAAGAGAGTCACAGTTGAGAAGCCATCAGTCTTTCTGGCTCCCAAAAGATGGGAAAACTACTTGGCCACCATAGCCCTGATGCCTCCTAACAGACAGAAAATACCAGTAAGCTATAGGACTAATCCTGCTTCCCCAAAGTTGCCTTTGAAGAGCCATTAGTGACCTCCCTAATTAATCCTTGATTAAACTTTGGCTATCTGCTTGGTCTTAAACACTCAGAGATAAATGTATAACCAAAAATAAAGAGATAACTCAAATATATGAATGGCCTATTAAGTAATACAAGAGCTTTCAAAGAGGGGAAACAAGCAAGGCCTTAAGACACGTTGTCCCCAGCTCTAATATTTCAAAGTCTATAATAAGTAAAAACAATCATAGATGTCAAAAGGGTTAGTTTCAAATCTAAAATATATAGAGATGATTCTGACTAAAAGTCACTTAATTCAAGACTTCCTTGTACTGGGAACAATGGTGAATCCCTTCTAACTTGTGCCAGGACATCCATAAGTAAGTTCTCAGACCAAAAACGCATTTTTTTCCAGGCTTTTATGGCACCTGATGGCTCTATGGTACCAACCTTTGGCCCTAGCTAGCCCCAGATTGAAGTTTAAAAGGTACACTCTGGAAGGTTAAATGTTGTGTATATGTTTCTGATAACTATGCTAATATTTCATCCATTTTACAAACCACATGGAAACAGATTCAGGCCATGTCAAACACTACTGTGCCATTTGCTGAATAGTTCTGGAAGAAAGTCTCAGCCAGTTCATGCTCAGAAGGTCCTGAGACAATCCAACTCCATCTACCTGGGTCCCCTCTAATATTACCTAAGGCCTAGAAGTCCACAAGAAGGACAGCTCTGAAGGCAACCAGTTTGGTACGTGCTCACTTCTCATTAACTCCTTATGTTATTCTTTCTCCACAGGGTTCTCTTCAAGACAATCTTCCTCCATCAGTACACTTCAAGGGTCCTTTAGAGTAGTTACCCTTTCTGGTAGGGACTATAACTGCCCCAACTTCATGCCCCATTCAGCAGGAAATAGTTAACGATCTGACTTCATCACCCCCTTGTCCTCTAACAGCAGTCAAAATGTCTTTTCATGACATGGAGAAATGAAGGGGAGTGGAGTTAGGGTGACTAGACCCCTGTAGGTAAAAAGGACAGGAAAGCTTTCTTTATCTCTTGCCCAGTTCCAAAGAACTGTTTTTTAACAATCAGTATCCTTACTGGGAGGGAGGTCAAAAATTGGAGGAAACTCTTTTTGATTTTTTTTTTTTTATAGAAGTAGTGTATATTAAATACATGAACAGTCAGTTAACAGGTATAAATGCATATTAAAAATTTCTCCAATTTCTTCTAGAAAGAGGTTTCTATGTCTAAAAATGTGTACATCTAGTTACTTAAAATCTTAACTGTGCATATATTTTTTTATTATATATATATATTTTTTTTAAATTTAATTTATTAGTTTTCTTTTCAGTAAATACAGGCAGTTTGGTACCATTATTTAGGCTCATGTGTGATCTACCCCTTCCCATTAGACCCTCCTTGTTAATGAAAATGGGTCGTGCATTGTGGAGTTAGCCCCCAGTTATTGGTATGATAAATGTCTCTGCAAATCATGACCCAACATGTGACTCTGACATTCTTTCCGCCCCCTCTTCCGCAAGATTTCCCTGAGCCATGTTGGGTTCATTTTTGGTCTGCTTCAGTGCTGAGGTGTTGGGGGCCTCTGAGGCTCTGGCTCTCTGCTTTGGTAGGAGTTGATTTTTCTCTGTGTTGATCTCCTTCCCCTTTGTGCTGGTATCCGGTTCACAGGAAAACATCACCCTTGCTTATTTCGCCAGTTGTCCTTAGTTTCAGTTGGGCCCCTTTTGAGGTATGTTGGGGCAGCTCTCTTCTTAGGATCTGCATCTATCTGGAAAAGAGAAGCAGATTCTCCAACGGAGAGTAAGTTAGCACCCGGAAAATTGAGATAACACTTACTTTTTTGATAGACAGTATGGTAGATTTAGGCCCTCTTATACCCCGTGATTGATGGTAGCTTGATATTGAAGAGTGGGCTTGTGTTTGGGTATGGTTCTGACTTGTTTCCCAGCTCCAGCTATGGGTCTAGTACCACTGAGTGGATCAGTTAGCCAAATCAAGAGCAATTGATTCCTCACCATGGCTGTGTACCACTATTGCACTTGTGTGGGCATCACATCTGGTTATTTGTTGCTAATTAGGTCAAACAATGTGTTGCTTGGACAGATCTTGGTCATTTCCCTCAGTCACCTATGTAGCGCCTTCTGGCACTAGACACGCTGACTGTCTGGGGACTGACTCTCTCCTGGCTTCCGGCCATGTCATTTCATTTTACACGTCAGCTGTGTATGGAGTCTTCAGCAATAGGGTCTTACCACTGGCCTTTGGTGGGTCATCAAGTACTCTGACAGAAGTCTGTCATTGTTTTGGGAAACCTTGTAGGTTTCTCTGATCAAAAGCTCATTGTGGATGGTAGGCCCAAGCTTGAACTGGGGGTTACAGGTCAGTGTCAACTAAGAAATTGAGGAAAAAGATAACTAATATACAAGAGTTAGAGAGGAAAGAGATAGAGGGGAGAGGGGGAGAGGGAGGGAGGGAAGATGTAGAAGATTTAGGTCAGTTTTGATCCTACCCTCTCCAGTGTCTTGTAGTTCAGGTGTTTCCTGTAAAAATTCCCAACTCCCTCAGGGTGGGCAGATCTCTGCAAGCCTGCCTTGCCACCATCAGGTGCAGTGCATCCCTGCCTGTGCAAAGGACAGGCCCCACTGTCTTTGATGCTGGTCAAGGTATGCCACTTTGCCAGTCCAGCTACAAGCCAACCAGAGCTGAATGTCCCCTCAATATTTTCATAACCAAGTCCACTGGTATCAAAACACCTACTCTTATATGATGAAAAGGGCCTAACCACCCCATGTATAAATGTTTCCTCTACCATTTATTGTTCCCCAGTATTGGTTGTTCCACAGGTATATCTGTTCGAGGAAGAAGTGGCCTACAAACACTGCCCACATCAACCAAGAGAGATTTTCCTAGCCCTATTCCTCAGTGTGACACTGACCCTGCATGCCTCTGGTGCTGCAGGGGAGCTCTTGTCCAAACCAAGCAACTCACAAGGAACTTTCAAAACAAGATTGACCAGGCCATGATATCAACTACCAACAGCCTTGAGTCTCCTAAGAGACAACTAAACTCTCTCACAGTTGTGGTACTCTAAAATCACAGAACCTTAGACATCATTACTGCTGAACATGTTGTCATGGGAGAATAATTTTTTTGTCAATTAATCAAATGTTGAAAATAATGTAAAAACACTCAAAAAATTCTGCAAGAAGCTACTTGACTGCTACAAACCTAATGACACCACCACCTGGTTTTCTAAACCCTTAGGCACTAGGCTTCTCCCCTTCCTTGGCCCCCTTTGTGCTGTGAGTGCCCTGTTACTTGTGGTCCCCTGCATCATCAAATTTCTCAGACAATAACTAACATTGCTAAGGTTGCTACCAATCAGGTCCTTTTGCCCCCATCTGGCTCTAACTAAACCTGCAATAGACTATGATGACACTGCCCCAGGCTGAAAACAAATGGGGAGCTGTAAGGCGCTGTTGAGGGCCCTGAGCCACTGAAGATTTAAGGAGGCCTGAGCTGTCAAGCATGACTGAGGGTCCTGGACCTTGGAGACTGCAGCAGGCCTGGACCCTGATAATCTCACCTCGAGACTGCCAGGAGTGAGGCTGCTCCTGGGGTTGCAGCAAGCCTAAACCCTGACAATCTTGCCACAAGACCAGCAGGAGTGAGGCCGATGCTCCCCCTGGCCACACCCAGCCCAGGGCAATTGTACATCCTAATAAGAGTTAGGTTTCACGTTTCCCAGAGCCTTGTTATCTTTTGCCACTTGTATAGAATATCCCTATATGTTAATGAGTTATCAGCCAGCAGCCTTTCCACAGCCAATCCCCCTACAATCCATACCCTATATATCATTTCTCGCCACTACTTAGACCATGTGACCTTTTCACGCTAACCTGGAAAGTCCCTAAATGCTAATTAGGATCAGTGGGACCTTCGTACTAACCAATCCACTTATGAGTCATGCCTACTCATACCTCTTTCTGCTCTTTAACAAATGCTGATAAACTATTCCCCCGATGAATAAACAATATGTCTTCTGACACAGTCTCCTGGGTGTTTATTCCCATTGCACTCACATCCACTCAAGACCTTGCTCTGCCCTTGCCTGGACACCCCTGGGAAACTGATATGCAGAAATCTCAGGGAGGTCAGGAACCACATGGTGGCACACACCTTTAATCTCAGGACTTGGGATTCAGAGGTAGTGGGATCAGTATGAATTTGAAGTCAGCCTGGAACTACAGATTGAATTCCAGATAAGCCTGGGCTACAGCAAGACCCTACCTTGAAAAACAATAACTACAACAATATAAGTAGAGTTTCTGTCTAGTGAAATATTCATGATTATAACAATGTACCAGTCAATTTCTTGTTTTCATGCTATGTCAAATATAATTGTCATTTCCTTTGTGTGGTATGTGCTATCAATGCTGAGTTAATCCCTTGTACAAATAGGAAGACAGTTTTGACTTTGGAGAACAATTTTATAAAGGTCATGAATTCAGTGACATTTTAAGTGAATACACTCCTTGCCCTTCACCCTCCTATGTTATATAATGCCACACATGACTGCACATGCTGCTGTTCTTGGCCAATTGCATAGGAACTGGGCTCTTTCATGTGCAGCAACTCAAGTTACCTGTTCATGTTAAACTTCTCTTAGCATAATACTACTAGTAAAATAAAGCAAAGCCAAAGACCCTGACATTGTATGAAAACCACGACATACAGAGGAAAGTTGAATAAATACTTTATATCACCATTGAGCTCATTCCACACTACAAATGCACGTAAATTCCGTGACAGTACATTATGGTTTGCATCTAATAGAAAATATGGTGTGAAGACAACAGCTGGAAAAAGAAACCCTCATTCCCTTAGCCATGTCCAACATTTCTCTAAATATTCCTCCTCCAAAAACTGGGAGCAACTAAAATGTGACAAAACTCAGTGAATTACAACTATCATATTAGGAAGGATTTCCTCTTTCTTACTCCACAGAGGATGGGAAGGGAGAATTCTTTGGTAAGATTATGCCTCAGATTTAGGTCATTAACCTTAAGATCTCCAGTTTACCATCTTTCCTCCAAGGAGATTTGAGAATGTTGAAACATGGAGTGCTCTTTGGAATAGAAATGGTACTAAAGATAGAATGATACTGGCTTTCAAGTTCACCATGTCTTGACAGTCTTTGGTAACAAGCCATGTATGGGGCTATATTGGATTGAAGCTATGGTCTAGCTTGTTCCAGAGGGACAGGGATCAGAGTCAGGTAGGATATGGGCACAAGTATTGATATTGTTGTCTGTTGTTATGTCAGGACATGTGAGAATGGAAAAAAAAAAATTGATACTAGGTCTAGTATTGGGTCAGTGGCCCTAGGGTGATATCAGGTGTGGGTCAGAGCCTATAACTGGCAGTTTCCCCAAAACTTCTCTGGATCAATTCTGCACCAGTGTCTAGTCCTATAGAAACATTTACAATTGCAGAACCTCCTCCAAACTTGGGCATTGGCAGAAGAACCCTAGGATTGACTAAAACATCTCCAGCATCCATATAATATTTCAAACCTGGAAAGCTCATAATTCAGTATGTCCCTGTGAACCCATGGAGCCTGTGAGTTCCTAATAACCTTCTCCCGAAACCCAATATTATTCCTCTGGCAGAACAGAATCTTCTACACTCCCTGAGCTCCTCCAGCCCTGCAGCATTCCAGGAATCTAGTGTTATTGCACGAACCCCAGATCTATCTTTTTTTTTAAATTATTTATTTATTTGAGAGAGACAGACACAGAGAGAAAGACAGATAGAGGGAGAGAGAGAGAATGGGTGCGCCAGGGCTTCCAGCCTCTGCAAACAAACTCCAGACGCGTGCACCCCCTTGTGCATCTGGCTAACGTGGGACCTGGGGAACCGAGCCTCGAACCAGGGTCCTTAGGCTTCACAGGCAAGCGTTTAACCACTAAGCCATCTCTCCAGCCCCAGATCTATCTTTTGTCTCAATACTTCCTTCAGGCCAAAAACTCAGACCCAGTCCAGAGTGACCATGGATTCCATCCTTGTCCTCTCATTCTCCATGATCACTGCAGGACACCTTGATCACCCCCATAGGAGTCATGCATACCACCCCAGTACTACATCTAGAGCACTGCAGGACACAGGTAACTTCCAAATACCCGATACAGCTAGATCACACACCCCACACCTTGTAACACTCTCAAAAGTGATTACAAAAGCCATCTTTCAGTACTTCATCAAAGAGTATTAGGCACTACAGTCATCTTACCCATTCTATATGATCCTCCACACCTGCTTTATCTATCCTTAGACCCCTGGTGACCTGGGTAGACAGCCACCTTTTCCAAGAGGAAATTTGACTAAATTGTTATCATATCTCATCATGAAAACACTCAGTCCAAAATCAACACTGATCACCATTAAATGTCTGGGACTGTTGTCGGGAGCCATTTTGGCTGGACTTGTATCCATAGCTCTGGGCCTTCGGCAGCAATACTTTAGTAAAACTATAGCAAGGCTTTAGCAAAACTATAGCAGCTTACATGTAAGCAAGATTATGTATATCCAGTGTTGGGAAGCTGTTTGGCAGCAAGACATTAGCACCTACATGTAAGCAAGATTATGTATATTCAGTGTTGGAAGCCATTTGGCTGGCCTTCATAGTCTTTTGTACTTAGAAGTGATTGAAGTGCAAAAACTCTGTAACAGGAAGGGTTTTTTTTTTTTTTTTTTTTTTTTTTTTTTTTTTTTTTTACTAGAAACGTGTGAGACTCACAGAACTTTTGTCCATGGAAAAACTGTTTGTAAGAAGATATAAAAAGGAATGCTGTGAAATAAACCTTGCTTTAGTCCTGGCTTGAGTCCTTGCTTCAGCCCTGGACAGGAGTCCTTGCTTTCAATCTTTCTTCTGTCTTTCTTTAATCCTCACTCCCCATCAGGCTCAAACCCTTTCAGCCGGCAGGCTCCAGCAGACTGTCCACTGGCTGGTGGAACCATTCACACCCAGACAGCTGAACAACTCGACTTTCCAAGATTCAGACCAGAGTTATGTATCAAACAGACATCTGCTATGAATTCCAGGCCATCTCTCATCCCATCCCTGCTCTCTCAGACACTTAGTTCTCACCAGGGCTCTTATACTCCATTGATATCCCTGTCTATCAGAACCCTCGGTTTGCTCCAAGGGACCCTGCACAATTAATAATTGTCTAGCCTCTGGCTACCAACTAAATCCACAATGTGCCAGTTGTGATGTCACATGTGCTGTATATATCAAATTAAGTATACGTAAGCAAAAAAAAATGCATGTGGAAACAATTTTGGAATTCCCCCCCCGCCCCAGGACATTTTTGTTTTGTTTTGTTTTTGGTTTTTGAGATAGGGTTTTTCTCTAGCCCAGGCTGACCTGGAATCCACTATGTAGTCTCAGGGTGGCCCTGAACTCACAGTAATTCTCCTTCTGTCTCCAAAGTGCTAGCATTGATGGCATGTGCCACTATGCCTGAATTGGAAATGACCCTTTTTATAAGGTAACATGCCAATTGGAATGTATACCATGTACTCCAATCTCCAATATGTAACTCAGGACCTAAGAGTCAATAGGTGTTTCTGTCCTAAATATTTCATGTGGACTGTTTGATGTCCTTGGAGTTAAGTTTCCTCCTCTTTGTGTCCTCTTTTCATATTAATCTAATGAGGGAAATGACACAAATTGAAACAGAACCTACACCATCTTCTGACCAGGATGTATTAAAGGCACATGAACCGAACACTCACCAAAGCCAGATGGATCCTTCAACATCCCACAGCAATGGGTTTTATATACTCATATTTATTTACAATGAGAGATGGGTAGAAGAGAGACAGACAGAGAGAAGGGACATGCCACAGCCTCCATCTATGGAACACAATCTCCAAATACATGTGCCCCTTTGTCCATCTGGATTTACAAGGGTACTGGAGAATCAAACCCAGGTCACTGGGCTTTGCAAGAAAGCACCTAAGCCACTGTGCTATCTCTCCAACCCCCAAAGATCGTCTTTAATGTGTTCATATTCGAGATGCTCTCCAGAAAGCAATCTATGCCCTGCTTCTGTAGAAGAAGGGAGACAAGAACCATGAGGGTGAAGTGGCTGCTTCTGTCTCTGGCTCTCACTTGCTTGGTTTGTGCTCAGAAGAAAGCCATGAAGGGGCCATGTCCACAGTGAGCAGCCAGAGTGTTTGTGGTTATTGGGCTGTTTTTCTCTCTTCTTAATAGACATTAATGGGATTTTATAAGCTCATTCCTTCATTTTTTGTTCTGTTTTGTAAACAATCCCATGTTTTTGCTTTGAATATTACATACATCCTGGGCTGTGGGCATTAAATTATTGTGATATATATTATATTTCTTTTACTTGATAACATAATTAAGTCTATCTTCAATGTTGAAACTCTTCTTAACAAAGTTACTATTGAAACTCAATAAATTATCATAAAATATTATATTATCTAAATAGATAAAAGAAAACACTTTCATTAATACAGCAAGAATAAGTTGTGGCAAATTACTTTATTATGCTGGTCCAATATTAAAAGTGTGCACAATTATTATTTGAGCACACATGTCCCTAGTCTTGTGGAACTGTCAAGACTATATACATTGGGCTGGAGAGATAGTTTAGTGGTTAAGGCATTTGCCTGCAAAGCCAAAGGATGCCAGTTCACTTCTCCAGGATGCACGTAAGCCAGATGCACAAGAGGGACATGCATCTGGATTTCGTTTGCAATAGCTGGAAGCTCTGGTGTACCCATTCTCTCTCTCTCTCAAATAAATTAGTTAATAAAATATATTTTTAAAAGAATGTATACATAGCACTTCTCATTATGATGTAATTGCTTTTTTCTCTCCTGTATACATATTTTGTATTTTAACTTTATCTCCCTCCACCACTGTAGCTATTGCCAGAGTGCTAGCTACTGGGACAGTCATACATAATCTTTAGCAAATATAGAATGTACTTCAATATAGGGCCATATGGTTTAGAAATCAAGGCATTTGCCTGCAAAGCAATTTGGGGTTCAACTTCCCAGGATCCACATAAGCCAGATGCAGAAGGGGGTGAACATGTCTGGAGTTCGTTTGCAGTGGCTGGAGCCCTGGCAGGCCCATTCTCTCTCTCGGTTTCCCTCTCTTTCTCTCTGTCAAATTATATATACATACATACATACACACACACACACACACACATATATATATATACACATATACATACATATATATGCATGTACTTTAATACAAGATTACTTAGCCAGATGTAGTTGTGTATGACTTTCATTCCAGAACTTGGGAGGCAGAAGTACTAAGATTCCTGTGGGTTCAAGGCCAGCCTGAGACTGCATGGTAAATTCCAGGTCAGTCCAGGCTGGGATTAAAGGCGTCCCACTTCTGGCCCTCATCACTTTTGAACTGAGGTGAGCAGGACTTTCTCAAGCAAAAGAAAAAGAAGTTTGAATTTTGACCTGTAAACTGGTGATAAATTAACAGCAAATCATAACTAAGCCTACATACACGTATCATACCTCACACACTGCCACATGCAAAAAAAAAAAAAAACATAATAGAAAAATAAAACAAAGTCAGATGCAAAAGAGAATCTGTGTTTAAGAAGTTCTTAAAAATATTAGGAATTTACATATTTCCTTATGTTGTGCTCCAGTTTAATGTGAAAGTGGAAACTGGTGAACCAAAAAGAAAACAAGATTCTAGAGCTGGGCGTGGTGGCGCACGCCTTTAATCCCAGCACTTGGGAGGCAGAGGTAGGAGGATTGCCATGAGTTCAAGGCCACCCTGAGACTACATAGTGAATTCCAGGTCAGCCTGGGCCAGAGTGAGACCCTACCTCGAAAAACCAAAAAAAAAAAAAAAAAAAAAAAAAAAACCCAAAAAAACCCTAAAAAACAAGATTCTAGAATAATCAGGAAATATTTCACAGAAAATACATTTTTATTTATCACATGAGAATATGTGAAAAGTGAGGTAATTGGGGTGTTAAACAGAAAGAGTGATAGCATTCCATTTTCCTTAGACCTTGAGTATGAAGTGGGAGAGGATAGTTAGAAACTAGAGGAAAACAATTTTGCTAAGTTGCATCACTGGAATATGTGGAATAAATAATATTAGACTTACTTCTTTTGTAAATCTTGATGATTTCACTGAAACAGATGCTGGCTTTTGAATTTTGATTTTTTGTTGAAAAACCATGACATAAACCCATGCAAACAATATACATTAATGGTTTGGAGAGATCGCTCAGTGGTTAAGACACTTGCCTGTGAAGCCTAAGGATCCAGGTTCAATTCCCAATACCAAAGAAAGCCAGATGCACAAGGTAGTGCATGTGTCAGGAGTTCATTTGCAGTGGCAAAAGGTCCATTTTCTCCCCCTATGTGCTTGAAAGTAAATAAAAACTCTATTTTATTGAGAAGTTTAAAAATATATCTTATTTTTATTTATTTGGGAGGACCAGGGAGAGAGAGAAAAAAGAAATACGTATACCAGGGCTTCTAACAACTGAAAACAAACTCCAGATGCATGAGCCATTTTGTACATCTGGCTTTATGTGGGTGCTGGGGAATCAAACCTGGGTCTTTTGGCTTTGCAGGCAAGTGTCTTGCAGCGAAGCCATCTCTCCAGCCCCAGTATATTTTATTTTATATTTTTGAAATTTTTGTTTATTTTTATTTACTTATTTGAGAGTGACAGACAGAGAAAGAGGCAGATAGATAGAGAATGGGCATTCCAGGGCCACCAACCACTGCAAATGAACTCCAGATGCATGTGCCCCCTTGTGCATCTGGCTTATGTGGGACATGGAGAATTGAGCCTTGAACCTGGGTTCTTAGGCTTAACACGCAAGTGATTAACTGCTAAACCATCTCTCCAACCCCCCTTCATATGTTTTTAATGTAAATTAAAATCTTAGCAAATAGCATGTAAAAATAAGGTTTAACAGACTCATTGGTGATGGAATTCAATATGTGGTTAAAGGGTTAGCAAAACATTTTGGCATGCTGCCTCTGTTGTCAGTTAGTAGATGCACCACATGTGAGATTGCATAACTCTGTGAGAGTCTGGAAAAATCAAGACAGAAGTAGGAAAAGGAATGAAATATCTATTAGGATTTCTGAAGTAGCCCTATGTATAAGTTACTCTGAAAAATAGTCCTTAGGAGGCAGTGAACTAAATTGTGAGATTAAAGTTATTAAAGAAATGGACTGCTTCAGTGCTGAGGTGTTGGGGGCCTCTGAGGCTCTGGCTCTCTGATTTGGTGGGAGTTGATTTTTCTCTGTGTTGGTCTCCTTCCCCTTTGTGCTGGTATCTGGTTCATCAGGAAAACAGCACCCTTGCTTGTTTCGCCAATTTTCTTTAGTTTCAGTCAGGCCCCTTTTGAGGTATGTTGCAGACCAAAAATGAACCCAACATGGCTCAGGGAAATTTTGCGGAAGAGGGGGCAGAAAGAATGTCAGAGCCACATGTTGGGTCATAATATACAGAGACATTTATTGTACCAATAACTGTGGACTAACTCCACAATGCACGACCCATTTACATCAACAAGGAGGGTCCATTGGGAGGGGGTAGATCATGGATGAACCTAAACAATGGTACCAAACTGCCTGTATTTGCTGAAAATAAAACTAATAAATTTAAAAAAGAAAAAGAAAAGAAGTGGACTTCCAGGCATGCTGTGGTGGTTCATGCCTTTAGTCCCTGCACTCAGGAGGCAAAAGTAGGAAGACTGCTGTGAGATCAAGGCCGGCTTATGAATACATAGTGAATTAAAGGTCAGCCTGGGCTAGAGTAAGACCCTACAAGAAGAAATATACTTCCACTTCTCACTTGATGCATGTTTCCATCCTTCCAAAATGCTCTCGCAAACTGAAGATGAAAGTGTGAAGAGAGGTTTGGCTATTTCACAGATGAGGTGGGAACTCCAGGCCCTCATGGCTTACATATCTATCTCTGAGGAAGACTTACTTCAGTGTCCACCAGGTCTGTAAGTACACCATGTGAGCCATGTAAGGGGAGGCTGACCAGGGTCGAAATCGGGAAATAGTGAGAGCATCTGGCTGGTGAGCTCAGTTGGGTAAAGCACATTGATAAAGTGACACCATTTGCATGAAATAAAACTTGGTTTTGTTTTAGTATAAACATATTAAGGGTTGAAGAGATGGTTTAGCAGCTAAGCACTTGCCTGTGAAGCCTAAAGACCCTGGTTTGAGGCTCAATTCCCCACTACCCATGTAAGCCAGATGCACAAGGGGGCACATGCATTTGGAGTTCATTTGCAGTGGCTGGAGGCTCTGGTGGGCCCATTTTTCCTGTCTCTCCCTTGCTCTCTCTTTCTCTCTGGTGATATTTTTCAAATAAATAAAAAAAAGAAACTTTGAAAAAAATAAATATCAAGGAAGCCTTCTATTTCCTCCCAACAAAAACAAGTGAAGTAATAATTATTTAGTGATGGATTTCTTGAAATTTTTACATAAGGGTGGGAGAGATGGATGAGCAATTAAGGCACTTGCCTGCAAAGCCAACAAGACCCAGGTTTGATTCGTGGTATCCACATAAGACAAATGGTTAATTGGATGCCTGTGGCTGGAGTTCATTTTCAGTGGCTGCAGCCTTGATGTGTCTATTCTCTCTCTCTCTCTCTCCCTGTCTCTCTTCCAATCTCTCTCTGCCTCTTTCTCTCTTTCAAATAAATAAAATATAAATAAATCTCAATGTGTGTGAATTTTAGGTCATGTTAGCATTATTCAACTATTTTGCACCAAAATATGTCCAGTAGAAAAATACGGTAAGATAGGTAAGATTTTTTTTTTTTTATGTGACTGAATCAGAAATAGTAATATTGATCAACTGCTTAATTTGGGGTATGTTCATGAATTTGATTGGTAATGATCTGAATAACCTGAGCACGTCTTGTGAATTCAGTATACTGCACTGATAAACTTTTCATATTTGAGTAACTTTCAGAAAGGACAAATATCACTAAAATCTCTACATAATTTTATGTACATAGGAAATATTATGTATACATAAGCTTCTCATTTAAGACCTGAGCCTATGCATTTTTCAAATCACTGCATTGCTGAGCCTAAACTAAATTTAAAATGCACAACATCTTTTTAGATGAAATCATGTGGTCATTGCCAATCCTTTTATAATCTTTCCCTTATATGAGTTTTATTATTATTATTTTCTGGACACTTAAAATCTAAGGCAATCTGTGATGATATACATGTGATTTTACTTTATTTTCATTTTCTTAGATTATTCCAACATGAAGATGGTTGTCACAACATTTTGATAGGATCAGAAACATCAGTGCAAAGAGATTCATATCTCCTTCATAATTTTGCTTTTTTTTTTCTTTCTGCCTTTGGGTTGGATTCTTCTTGACTTTCCAGTGCCTTTAGGTGTACATTCGGGTTACTGATTTAGGATCTCTTTGACTTTGTAATGAAGGCATTTAGGGCTATGAATTTTCCCCTTAGGACTGCCTTCATTGTGTCCATAAATTTTGGTAGGTTGCATTTTCATTATAACTCTATTCTAGTAATTGTACAATTTCTATTTTTATTTCATTCATGACCCATTCGTTGTATAAAAGTGTGTTGTTTCATCTCCAGGAGCTGCTGGAGTTCTTGATGTGTCTCTTGTGTTAATTTCTAGCTTTAAAGAATTGTGATCTGACATGATGCAGGAAGCTACTTCAGTTTTCCTGACTTTTTTTGCAACAAGACATTGCCCTCTCATAATGCATGACACACAATCCCCATGGGGTTGACCTGTATCCCCAATGAGGGATGCTTCTCCAGAAAAGGGATAGAGAGGAGGGAAAGGATGGTACCAACATGTGTTGTTTACATGATATATATGTTAATATCTAACTTTTAAAAAAGAAAAGAAGGAAAAAAAAGAATGAAAATTAGGAAAAAGGGATAGACAAATGATTCTGATACATAATCTTAAAATGAGAATTGTCTATAAAAAAGATGACTCTTAATTGCATGTATATATGAAAAGCAAAAGAGCAATATCCCAGGGACAGTTGTTTCTCATCAGACAGAAAAGGAAATAATAATCATCACACAGTTGAACTGGACTTTCCTGACCAAACTCTCACAATAGACTAGTTTAAAAGCAGTTTCTGTTCACCATGCCCTCAGGTAATTGTTCTGAAGAAGTAATTATGCATTTAAGGTACTTCCTGCAAAGCCTAAAGACCCTGGTTTAATTCCCCAGGACACAAGTATAGCCAGAAGGAAAAAGGGCACATGCATCTGGAGTTTGACTGCAGGGGCTGGGGGCATTGCTGTGTCCATTCTCTCTCTGTGTTGGCCTCTTTCTCTCTGTCACTCTCTAGGATGAATAATGAATACAATACAATACAATGCAACACAATACAATACAAACAATAAAGAACAGTGGAGGTTCACTTAGCTGTCCAGAACAGTAAAATCATATCTTCCACAATAAAGTAAGTACAATAATCAGTTTAAGAAAAATAAGCCAGAAACCTATCAACAGATATCACTTCCTTTCTCCAATATGCAGAAAAGATGAAGTAAACACAAAAGTGTGGAAATTTGATAGTTAGAAACCAAAGTGAAAAGGAGGAATGATAAAATAAATGAGAAGGAATAATTTAAAAATTAAGCATGAACAAATTACATCATTTGCATTCAAAAATCCCCATAATCACTGACTTTCTTTGGTAAGTTAATTTACTCCTTGCAAACATACACTCTGCCCTCATGTTTTCATATGTGTAGCATTTTCCCTCTCACAAATAAAAGTAGGTAATTTATCCACATAAAACAATTATAGGAGCTGAGAGATGTTTGTGGTTAAGGTACTTGCCTGCAAAGTCTAACAACCTGAGTTTCATTCTCTAGTACCTACATAAAGCCAAATATACAAGGTGGGACATGTCTCTGGATTTCTGTGCAGGGATTAGAGGCATGCCAATTCTCTCTCTCTCCCTCTCCATCTCTCTTCCTCTCTCTCTCTCTTTGCAAATAAATAATTCTTGAAAGACAAATATAATTTCAGAGGAATGTCTGTGAGAAGTCATAAAATATAAACACAAACTTTCCCCAAAAGTTTTAAAGTAATAAAATTTCCATGGGATTTGAAAGTGTCTGGGCCCATGCAAGCTGCAGTATATCAATTGAGTACTACGCTCAGCCACCTCCATAGAAAAGCTTCTCTAGCCAGCAGTAAGAGTAGGACTGACATTGTTTCTACCACCTCCTTTGCAGTGTCACTGAGTCCTGGCAGATGTGATAATGATGTTTCACCCAATAAGGAGCACTCAATTGTCATTTCTTCTCATCACTTTGTAACATACTGGGTCTCCCAGGTTATCACTGCCATTTGTAAAAAGAAGCTTCTCTAGTCAAAGGTGAGAAAAACACTAATTTACAGACATAAACATAGACAAATAGAGGCAATTTCTTGGGCCCAGTGTCTCCATTTACCCAAAGAACAGTATCTTTCCATCTGTCATATGGAATTCCAAGCCAAGAGTATTTGATTCTGTTTTCTGCACCACACATGCACTCCAACCCATTCAGTGGGTTGTCACCATGACTGACATATCATAAGTACAATTTTCAAAATATTTATGTGTTAATTTATCTGAGGGGGGGTTGGGAAGTGAAGTGGGGAGGTAGATAGAAAGAGCCCACCAGGGCCTCCAGCCACTGCAAGTGAACTCCAGAACATGGGCTACTTTGTACAGCTGGCTTTCATGGGTACTGGAGAATTAAACCCAGCTTATCAGGTTTTGAATCCAAAGGGCCTTAACCACTGAACAATCCGTCCAGCTCCCACCATTACTATTTTTACAAACAAAATTTATTATGAAAAAAGTATTTCCTCAGAAGGATAAATAAACTCTCTACATCAGTTAGCATAACTACATTCAAGAATCAACATCAACTGCATTTTAATAATGATGTCAAGGTGTCATTTCCATGATATGTTAGAACAAAAGATTAAATTAAGATGATATTACAAGTCAAAGGCAGCAATGGAAAGAATGAAAGTCTGAAGTGAAATGGTAAATAAATGAGGACAGTTTTGATACTACTGTTTATTAAGATATTTTAACTAAAACAATAAAGGGTAAGTAAGTGTGAAAATCTTTCCTGGAAATCAGCAATACCTAATCCACCAAACCTCCTTCAAGGATGATTCACTGGCTTGAATTTCAGTGTTGGAGAGAAGAGCTCAAAATGTTTCAGGTTCATAGACAAATTATCTTGGGTCATCATAGCCCCTTTCTTTGTGACCTAGTATCCTGTGTCTATTAGGTAATTCCTTTTGGAATGTACAAGTAGAACACCCAGCACCCACCAACTGTAACCCTAGCAATGCCTTCAGACAGGATCTGGGGCCTACAACAGTGATTTCTCCACTTAGTTCTAACCCACTCATCTGATTTTCACCCCAATGGATTGAACAGTACCTTGAAGCATGAGGTTCTTTGTTGTGGTATTGTTAAAAACTTCACTGGATAAGACTTAGAGTCTAATAAGAAAAGTAAACATTCCTCAGTCAATTAGATATGAGGTACTAAATTTGAATACCAAGGGCCAGTGTCTTCCCTTGTCATTTTTTTTTTTGTGTATTTTTATTGATTTATTTGAGAGTGACAGAGAGAGAAAGAGGCAGTTAGAGAGAGAGAGAGAATGGGCGCGCCAGGGCCTCCAGCCACTGCAAACGAACTCCAGACGTGTGCGCCCCCTTGTGCATCTGGCTAACGTGGGTCCTGGGGAACTGAGCCTCGAACAGGGGTCTTTAGGCTTCACAAGCAAGCGCTTAACCACTAAGCCATCTCTCCAGCCCCCAACAATACAATTTTTAATGTTTAGATTTCAGTATGCCATATTGATATAATGTATTAGTTTAAACTCTTGTGGTGTATAATTTTTCAATATTATCAGCAATACATTGAAAATCCTTGTATACAACTGAGTTTATTTGCAAAGGCCAGATCACTTTAAAATTATGGTGGCTTGGGGAAAATTGAAGAATATATGAATATACATGTAACATATATAATATATAGACAACTAATTAATTGAAGGACTGCTTCATGTTTCTTTCTTTTTCGTTTAATAGGTCTGTTCTTTTTTTTTAAATTTAATTTATTAGTTTTCTTTTCAGTAAATACAGGCAGTTTGGTACCATTATTTAGGCTCATCTGTGATCTACCCCCTCCCATTAGACCCTCCTTATTATTGAAAATGGGTCGTGCATTGTGGAGTTAGCCCCCAGTTATTAGTATGATAAATGTCTCTGAAAATCATGACCCAACATGTAACTCTGACATTCTTTCCGCCCCCTCTTCCGCAAAATTTCCCTGAGCCATGTTGGGTTCATTTTTGGTCTGCTTCAGTGCTGAGGTGTTGGGGGCCTCTGAGGCTCTGGCTCTCTGATTTGGTAGGAGTTGATTTTTCTCTGCATTGAACTCCTTCGCCTTTGTGCTGGTATCCAGTTCACAGGAAAACATCACCCTTGCTTATTTCGCCAGTTGTCCTTAGTTTCAGTTGGGCCCCTTCTGAGGTATGTTGGGGCAGCTCTCTTCTTAGGATCTCCAACACGTAAGAATGATTTATTTAGAATTTAATTAATTTTAAAATGTTTTCAGCATTCATTTATGAACCATTGTAATGATAAAATACATGTCAAGAAAATTTAGTAAATAATTGCCTTTAACAGTTCTATATACAAGCACTTATTCTGAATGGGTAATTATAATTATAAAATACAGGAAGAAAATTCAAAGAACATGAGAAATGCATCTTCTTTTCTTTGATACTGCTGTAATGAATGTGGTTAATGGCTGGCTTGGTCATATAGATATATTTGCTAATATATTTGTATATATATATGTTATTATACATACTTGCTATTATATATGATATATGTTTATAATAAATTGAAGATTTTACTATGTAACGTAGTTCTACAACATGATTCATATAAGAAAATAAAATAAATTCCAAATTAAAAAAAAAAAAAAAAAACTTCACTGGAGTTGAAGTTTAGGCTAAACTGGGGTAAATCTAAATCTGTGTCCCAAAGCCATGGTCACTCATATTTTGTCCAACAGTAAACCATCTCTTTTCCATTGTAGATGATTTCTTTACTTGTTAACAATTATGACACCCAATGTAGAGCTCCAATTTTCATAAGAGGAATCACCCAGTTTTCAGAAGAGAAATCATATAAATTGGCACTCTCGACTCACCTGGGACCTATAATGTATCTTATGACTCTGGCATCAGACAATTATATCTCAAGTAAATGTTAGGGAGATTTTTCTGGGGTTTGGCCCTCCCTTTTATTATTGAAGTTTCAGTTGCTTATTGTAAACTTTAAAAAAAAAAAAATCTTATCTGTTGGATACCTTGTTTTGTTGGAATTTGGATTAAGATATTCATTTTCTTTGCTTAGGAAACATCTGGATTCTGGTGATTGGTTTGCTTCAGTTTGATTTAAGAAATTTGCAAGCATATTGGTTTCTGGTCATTCAATTATAGAACTTTCCATCCCAAATCCACAGACTACACATTCTTCTTAGCAGCCCATGGAACATTCTCTAAAATAGACCATATACTGGGTCACAAAAACTGCCTCCACATATTTAGGAAGATTGACATAATTTATTGCATACAAAATGGAATTGTCTGTGTGAACATAAATTGATTTGATCTATTCTTGGTTATTTCTCACTTCAGGTGTTTGGGTGTTATATGGCTATTAGTAGAAACACTTGAATAGATATAGCCACGTTTATAAATGTTTTCTTACTTCAACCTTGATGTCTTCATAGCACAGTTACTGTCCTTTGCAAAATCATAAATGTACTGCCAAGGCATTTCTTTGTTTGTTGGTGTGGAATAATCTCATGGGTGACCCTGACTATTTGTTCATGGTTTTTCAGTGCATCTTTGTTTCAAGTGTCTGTTGAACTGCTTCCTTTGACTAATGAAATTATAGTAAGTGAAGCTTAAAGGAAACGGAAACCAGTTCATGCACATGAGAGAGCACTGTCCATATGAAATGTGCCAAGGACATCAGCTCTTCCAATCATGTCCTCTGGGACACATTATGGTATAGCCCAATGACTATTTGACTTTAAGAACTGAGTCTTTTCAAAATGACCTTCCAATTTCAAGACTGTATATCTTTTTTTTTTACCATTTTTTCACCATTTGCAATAACATAAGTATTCTTGAAATTTATATATAATTATAATTATATTATGTATGACTCTACATTTGCATTTCCCTTTTTGAATATTAGAGTCATAGGCCAGGGGTTGTTGTTTTCATGTGTTGGATACCAGGTTTTGA
The DNA here is from genome assembly GCF_020740685.1 of Jaculus jaculus. NCBI lineage: Eukaryota > Metazoa > Chordata > Mammalia > Rodentia > Dipodidae > Jaculus > Jaculus jaculus. Next base: position 1,286,586 of record NW_025423388.1, read on the forward strand.
AAAGCACCAGTGCCTAGGAGGACCTTCATACTTCCCCAGACCCTCACTAGAGTGTCACACATACTCTTCTCTTTCATTTTACATCCCAGGACCTTCCCCCAGCTGTAAATATTGAGACATCCCTGGACATCGACTTCATAGTATCTACATCATCCATACACAGCTCTTAGTACCATGGTAAGCTCATCTTCACATATAATCTGTGTTTCACTCTCAAGCAGCCAAAATGTTAATGCCCATGGAACCACAGCATCCCACAGAGCTCTGAGTACATCCACCAGCCCTGTTGTTTCCAGAATTCCAGGAACATTCCACTAAACACATTTCACGTTCACATCTTAATGTTTATTCCAGGCCATGTAATCATTCCCAAGCCCTGGTGTGATGATAGGTTCCCTCTCCATCCTCTCTTCTATTGAATCACTTCAGAAAACCAGTACCAGACTCTGAGAGATTCATGGATATGGCCACATTACCACTTTTAGCTCAAGAACACTGCAGGACTCTAGTTACATCGCAATGCCCATTGCTGCTACATACAATTCCCAGTGTCACACACACATAAATCCATCACAATCCCATGAGCATTTCAGGAACTTATATTATCCATACTCAGTCATCCTAGCAACTCCATGTGACCTACAGAAGTACACCAACCCCCAGTACCTATCTGGAACATGATACAAATCTGATATAATCCAAGGCTAATCCTGATTGAGATCATGTCCCAGCCTGGAAACACTCAGCCCAGAAACACTACTCAGATTCCTATAAAATTCCTGGCTCTGCCCTCTGATCCCTGGTATCATCCTTGAGTCCAAGAAGGTTCATTCAAACAAACATTAAGGACCTTGGCCTTTCCATCCCAACCTTGGTTCTGTGCTACATGTTCCACACATACACCTGCCATGACACTGGTATAATTTCACAATAATGCCATGTCCCTTACCTCCAAAATCTTCCCATGGCTCTTAGAAGCTCCCTAACAACCAATTTCTCTAAGGCCTCTGGTGCCCATGTGAATCTAGAATGAAGTACTAATCTCACATCCACCTGATTACTGTGTTATCATCCTCTAGTACTAACTGAAGTTCCCAGCATACTCTTTAACATCAACCATCCAAGTTGTATCTCTGTCTCCACACCACATCACCAACTCCAGACCTTGATGTCATTGCTATAATCACCTTATAACCAGCCTCTCAGGTCCCAGAATTGACCCCAGGGCTTGGTTTCCCTGTAACATAAAACAGAAGATGTTTGTACCAGAGTTTGTCAGTGTTCCCTGGACCATGTCAAAATTAGTAATATCTGATATGCCCATCAATATGACACATCTTTTCTAAGCAAATCATAGATTATGGAAGTAACTTAGACAAGACTCAGAAATTAAATGACATAGAAATTGCAGTGGACACCTACTGCATTTTCCATTGTGTAACTCAGCACACGTGAGTGAGGAAGTGTTATGTTCCTTGACAAGTCATGTGTGCTATTTAATGCAGATCAAATTAAACTTGCAAACATAACAAATCAGGTGAAATGGCTCTTCCACCTTGACTGAATTCTGAATGATTTCAAAAAAAATATATCATCTACCAAAGTCTGAAGGAATAATGTATATGCATGATAGTTGGGTTTGGACCACATGTGTCCCTTGAATTTTGTAGTTCTTCTCTTTTGGAAACTAGATAGGCTGTATCAGTCATAATGCTTTCATTCATTTTTTTCTCCTTCATACAGACAGCTTAAATTTCAATTCCATATTTTCCTTCCATATATGGGTCATTCTCTTGATAGTCCTCTTTAGAAAAGTCAGGCATAATATATTAAAGATACATATCTGTCATAAAAATATGATTTGATTTCAACCATGTTTTGATGATATTTACTATTTTTTTTCCTGTGGTTTGTATTAGGTACAGTATCCCATAATATCTGTTTGTAGTTTCAGCTGTGTTTTGGGCTCTTCAAAGAATAAGATGACAAATTACAGTCTTTACACTGAATTATCTTTTCTCATGTCTATAATGTGTGTCATAAAACAATGTTAAGGATGTTAAGGCGTACATATACTTGGGATGTGAGAGATCATATCAGAATTTGTTTTCATACCCTCTACCTGGCCTCTAATCATCTGTCAGCAATAAAAGAAAATGGGCTATTCAGGCTTTACTTTCAAAATATTTCATTTTATGATGGTTATAAGAAAATGTTCATGACATTTTATATGAGGTAAGTCAAATATATTCAACTACTAGAAATGACCTATTTGAATGCTAACCTAAATTGCTCTTTCATATTTACATAGAAATATCCCATAGTGCACGAGAATTTGAGTTTCTTTTGGCAGTTCATGCAACCTGAAGTGTAGAAGTCATGGTACACCTCCACACCAGCCAAAACACATTGTGTAATACCTTAAAGATGCTCACAGTTGCAAAAATCATGCTGAGCTCCATTAATTTTAGTCACTATTTACAGATGGTGAGAAAAGTTCATTCTGTGAAAATCCACCAAATCCACTGATTGTGATTGGTTTGTATTCCTTCCTTTCTGGATGTGCCTCAACCTGGCCTTATCTTTAGCTGAGGATAATCTCAAAATCTGGAGCCTCCTGTATTCTCATCCCAAGTGAAAGGACTTATAGCAGTGTGCTCCCACAGCAAGAAGCTCTTGCATTATTAATAAAAAGTAATGTTTAGTGAAGATTCTATAGAGTTGTAAGAGTAGGAAGGCATGGCAAAACATAGTCTTATTCCAGGAAATCAATGATTAATACAGGAATATCTCCAACACGTTGAACATGGGAATTTGACAAACTGAGTTCTAGAACACCTGGTGTAAAAAAAAAAAAAATCTACCATAGCCAGCTTGTCAAATGATCATGCATTTCATTGGCATGAAGTATAATAGGAGAGGAGGATCTTCTCCTCACCATGTAGGAAGACATCGTCATCTGCAAGTCACCCCTCCATGACTTGGGTGAATATGTGGAGCACTCTTTGTGTAATAAAGGCAAGGTAATAAAATTTTGGGATGAAATACTGACATATTTCACAAGCCTGTATGATTGAAATTATAATTCAGAATTGCCCCTGAGATTTGCGGGTGAGAACATGTACTAATATCAACACATCACACTGACATTTCTCCTTAGTGGAAAGAGGATCATGAGTTCTTTGCACAGAAGTGGTAATAATAAGAACATTAGCAGCCAGATACTTATTTCATAATCTTATTAGGCCTCAAGTATTTTGTTGAATTGATCAAGTGCAATAGGATTTGTTGAAGTACATATCACAATTAATGCATCATTGCATAATTCAGCAAATTTTTTTAAAAATTTAAATCATAGTAAATTTTTTATTGTACCATGGGATCATTACAATAACATCATGATAGCATATTTTTGTTTTTTACACAAATAGAGGGAAATTATACTTTAGAAAATCTTTTCTACAAAAATACCTTATTAATGAAACACAATGGACTCAACATGAGGGCAAAGAATTATAAAGATGGAAGACCATCACTAGACTTCTAAACATCATCTTTAAAATGTAGGTTTTCCCAAAATGCTTATAGACTTTATCAAGCTGGTTCTTCAACTCTGGGTTATCTACATGCCTGAAGCCAAGGAGTGGATTTTCTTTAGTAGTAAAAATATTTTAATATCCATTTATGTATTTGCAAGCAGAGAAACAAAGAAGATAGATAGATAGATAGATAGATAGATAGATAGATAGATAGATAGAATACCAGGGCCTCCATCTACTGCAAAGAGATTTCAGATGCATATGCCACCTTGTGCATCTGGCTTTACTTGGGTTCTAGGGAATCAAATCTGAATCAGGCTCTGCAGGCAAGCATCTTAACTACTAAGCAATATCTCCAGCCCAAATTTATGAGACATTGATAATTAGAAAATATTGTGTGAAGATTGTGTTCCTTATGAATATAATGCCATCAATCAAGGTCACATTAAGTTTTGTCACTACTAATCTGGTAGTGAAAATAAACCAGTGTCAAACAGAGGCCAACACTGCCTGCCAAACAGCACCTACTGGGAAAAAATCAAACTGTCAGGGTGAACAACAGTTGGTTGATTCCATTTTATGCAAGCAGAGAATGGACATCACCATATCTTTATTTTATACTCTTCAGCAAAGGAAGTGTTCTGAACTTCTACAGAAGAGGGAGACAGGTAAGGGCAAGATGAGGATCCTACTGCTGGCAGCTGTATCTTGTTTGAGGTTTTATCTCATTAGCTTTGTGAAATCACACCTTCCATTTGATTTGAATTTTAGTATTTAAGTCAGATAGAGGGACATCACTATTCTTGTATCAATTTCAATTATTTCAGAAATGTTTGCAACTAGCCTTGTTTTACATTAAGTCAACTATTTTGTCATAGTAACTTTAAATGATTTCACAAAGACATAGGCTGGAGATATCAATTTATAAGTGAGACTAAGAAACATAAATCAAATATCAGTGAATATAAAGAGGACAAGCATATATTTAGAAAAAAACAACACTGGATTCATTCCATAGCTGATGGTGTAAATTACAATGCATTCACACCATGTCTATAAATATATAACAAATTATACATAAGTTTCATGTCTAGGGAAATATTTCTAATAAGATTAATAGTATCCAATTTTTTTTCTTTACATGTTTTGTTAAAAGCTAAAAGGGATTCTTTTGTGATATATATGGATAATTGGTTCATACTATTAATATCAAGTATATACTACTGAATATATAGCTTTTAAAAAGTGAGAAAGAGGGCTGGAGAGATAGCTCTGCTGTAAAGGTACTGGCCTGCAATGACTAATGACCTGGGTTTGATTCTGTAGAACCCATATAAAGCCAGATACACAAAGTGGCACATGAGTCGGGAGTTCATTTGCACTGGTAGGATGTCCTGGTGTGCCCATTCTCTCCCTCCCTCTCTCTCTCTCTCTTTCTCTTACTCACAAATGAATAAATAAAAATATTGTTTTAGGTCAGTAAGGGGCATGAGAGATAGCTCAGTGGTTAAAGTGCTTGCCTACAAAGCTTATTCTCTAGAGCCCACAGAAAACCAGACGCACAAAGAAGCAAAGGCATTTGCAGTTCATTTGTAGCAGCTAGAGGACTTGGTGCACACATTCATTCTCTCTCTGTAAATAAATTTATGTATTTAATTTTTTTTAATATCCAGATAGGGAAATGCAAATGTAGAGCCATACATAATATCAATTTCAACAATGCTTATATCATAGCACCTGGTGTAACATTTTTGAAATTATGTATAAGATTAAAAAAAAAAACAGATATACAGTCTTGAAATTGGAAGGTCAATTTGGAAAGACCCAGTTCTTGTAGTCAAATAGTCATTGGCCTATGGCCTAATGTGTCCCAGAGAACATGATTGAAAGGGCTGCTGTCCTTGGCACTTGCCATATGTATTGTACTCTCATGTGCATGAACTGGTTTCCATTTCCTTTAAGCTTCACTTACTATAATTTCATTAGTCAAAGGAAGCAGTTCAACAGACACTTGAAACAAAGATGCACTGAGAAACCATGAACAAATAGTCAAGGTCACCCATGAGATTATTCCACATCAGCAAACAAAGAAATGCCATGGCAATACATTGATGATTTTGCAAAGGACAGTAACTGTGCTATGAAGACATCAAGGTTGGAATAAGAAAACATTTATAAATTTAGTCATATCTTTTCAAATATTTCTCTAAATAGCCATGTAACACCCAAACACATGAAGTGAGAAATAACCAAGAAATAGATCAAATCAATTTATGTTCAGACAGTTGATTACATTTTGTATGCCAAAGAGGGTTTGTTACCCTTCTACTATGGATAGCACTGGAAACTTCCACTCAAAGGTCTCTGAAAGTGAAATATGTATGTCATTAACATAAAAAAATTTAAATGTACTCATTTTGCTGCAACCAGGGTTGATAGAGGGTCTCACTGGAAAATTCACAGAAATTGAATTGCTCCTCTACCTGGTCTTTGTAATGTTGGAATAAAATGATCCATGTGAGGTTTAAGGGGGAAAGTAGGTTCTGGATTGGTACTGCGGGGCAGAGAGAAGATCTCAACATCTTATTAGTACATGGAAAAGTGAGTATAGCAGTGTGAGGTAATGGGGGGCATTCAAGAAAGGGATCTATACTGTGTTTCTCTGGATGTCCTGAGAATCTAGGACTTAGAGTTATAGGCCAGGGGTACATAAACAGTTTGTTTTTGTCCTTTGTTTGATAAAAGGATTTTGAAGAATGCCAGTACCTAGTAGGATCCCTCATACTTACCCAGACCCTCAATAAGGTATCACACATAGTCTTCTATTTCATTTTACAGCCCAGAACCTTCCCCCAGCTGTAAATAGTGAGAGTGCCCTGGGCACTGGCTTCATATTATCTACATCATCCATACACAGTCCCTAGTACCATGTAAACTCATCTTCCCATATAACCTGTGCTTCACTCTCCAGCAGCCCCAATGTTAATCTCCATGGAACCACAGCATCCTATAGATGCCTAAATACATCCACCAGCCCTGTTGCTTCCAAAATTTCAGTAACTTCCCACCAAAAACAGTTTAAATTCACATATTAATATTTATTCCAGGCCATGTAATCATTCCCAAGCCCCAGTGTGATGACAGGTTCTCTCCCTGTCCTCTCTTCCATTGAATAACCTCAGAAACCCAGTACCAGACTCTGAAAGATTCATGGATATGGATGCATTATCACCTTTAGATCAAAAATACTGCAGGATTCTAGTTATAGCCCAATGCCCAATGCAGCTACATACAACTCCCAGTGTCATACTCTTACACATGAATCCAACCCAATCCATCACAACCCCATGAGCATTTCAGCAAATTCTGTTTTCCTACTACAGTCATCATAGCCATTCCATGGAACATGCAGAAATGCACCAACCCCCAGTACCAATCTTGAACATAATATGAACCTGATGTAATCCAAGGCTATCTTGATTGAGGTCATGCCCCAGCCTGGGACCCCAATGCCCACTAATAGCCCTCAGATTCCTAAAACACTCTTGGCTCTTCTCTCTGATCCCTGGTATAATCCCTGAGTCCAAGAAGCTTCATTCAAACACACATTAAGGACCATGGCCTTTCCATCTCACCCTTGGTTCTATGCTCAGTCTTTCACACATACACTCGCCAACACATTGGTGAACTTTCACAATAATGCCAAGCTCCTGACCTCCACAGTCATTCCATTGCTCTTAGAACACCCCCCCCCAAACAACCAATTTCTCTCAGCTTCTGGTGCCCATGTGAACGTAGAGTGAAGTACTAATCTCTCATTCCTGATAACTCTGTCTTCATCCTCTGGTACTAACTGCAGTTCCAAGCATCCTCTTTAGCATCAACTATCAAGTAGTAGTTTTGTCTCCACACCACAGCACCAACTCCAGACTTTGACTTCTTTGCTCTATGACCATGCCTTCCGATCCCAGAATTGAATCCAGAGCCTGGTTTCTCCTGTACAGAATATGCATGTTTGTCTGTGTTTCTAGGGCCATGTCATAGTTAGTGACATCTGATATGCATATCAATATGACACTTCTCTTCTAAGTAAATCCATGGGCTAGGGAAGTAACTTTGACAGGACTAAGGTAATAAAATGACAGTTACTGCAGTGGACACCTACTCCATTGTCCATTGTGTAACTCAGCACACGTGGATGAAGAAGAATTATGGTCCTTGACATTTCATGTGTGTTATTTAATGCAGATCAAATTTAGCTTGCAGGTACTCACGTCCTCTTCTTCAGCCTAACCAAGTAGGGAAATAAAACAAGTTGAAGCAGCACCCAACACCATCTGCCAGAAAGGATGTACTGACAGAACATGAAGCAAACTGTAACTATGACAAATGGGATCCTTCCACATCTTTCACATTTGGGCTTTAACTGCATCCTCCTTCCCATATTTGCCACATAAAGAGAGCTGCATTGAGCTTCCTCAGAAGGGTGGAGATCGGCACCAGGAGAATGCCCATTCTACTACTGGCTGCAGCTCTAAGTGCCTGGTTTGTGCTCAACAGAAACCCTTGAAGGTACCATGAGCTATAGGGTATATATATGATAGCTCTGGGTGGACCACTCTTACATCTTGACTGAATTCGGAGTGGATTTCAATAAAAATATATTATCTACCAACGTATGAAGGAATAATGGATATGCATGACACTTGGGTTTGGACCACATGTGTTCCCTGTGCTTTGGAGTTATTCTCCTGTGGAAAGTAGATAGGCTGTATCAGTCATAATGCTATCATTCATTTTTCATTCTTCATAAAGACAGCCTCAGTTTTAATTCCATATTTTTCTACCATACCCAGGTCATTCTCTTGAGGCTCTTCTCAGAAAAGTCAGGCATAATATTTTCAAAGACACATATCTCTCATCAAAATGTGATTTCAACCAGATTTTGATTTGAAGATATTTACTATTTTTTTCCTTGTGCTTTTTATTAGGTACAGCATGCCAGGTTATCTGTTTGTAGTTATGGCTGTGTTTTGGGCTATTCAAAGAATAGGATCAGAAAGTACAATGTCATAAAACAATGTTAAAGATGTTCATAGATACATAATACATGGGATGTGAGAGATCATATTGGAATTTATTTATTTTATTTATTTTTTAAAGCATTTTTTAAATTTATTTGAGAGCGACAGACACAGAGAGAAAGACAGATAGAGGGAGAGAGAGAATGGGCCCGCCAGGGCTTCCAGCCTGTGCAAACGAACTCCAGACGCGTGCGCCCCCTTGTGCATCTGGCTAATGTGGGACCTGGGGAAACCGAGCCTCGAACCGGGGTCCTTAGGCTTCAAAGGCAAGTGCTTAACTGCTAAGCCATCTCTCCAGCCCTTGGAATTTATTTTTAAAAGCATAACTGAACTTCCGGCCAAGACGGCGACTGCCTAGCTGCTCTGCAAATCCAGGGGAAAGAAAGGCAAGACATCAAGGGTACACTAGGGCTTTTAGGGGAGAGCAATCTCCAATAGATTGTCAGTGAGAGGGCACAGAGTGTGGGGGGGGAAACAGGTAATTGCAGATCCCCTCATGGGCAGGTAGTCCACCCCTCCCCCCAAATAGGCTTAGACTGCTTGGCACACTTGCCCATCTACTGCTCTGGCCACCTTACTTTCGGCGAATCCTGGCAATAAATGGGAATCCCTGATTCCCTCAGGAGCAGGTAGCCCACCACTCCTGGTATCCACAGCACAGCTGGTGCAGATTGATCTGTGCACATGGAAGTTTAGACTGCTAAGCCCACTTGCTCGCATACTGCTCCAACTGCTGCACGCTCAGAGAGCCCAGTCCCACAGTAACTGCCACACAAGCTCAGACTGTGTCTCTCACTTGCACCAGCTCAGGCGACATCCCCTACCTGTCTGCCATCTGCCATTATCCTGTGGTAGGGGAGCACAGACTGCTCCCAGGTTCCAGTGTTCCCAGCCAGAGTTTGGGCTACTTCAGTGCTTGTTACCTCAGTTTCCCTCCTATCTCGAGTGCAGGCAGCCTTGGCACATTACCACTTCAGAATTCAGGCAACTTTGGCGCCCCTGCCAGGCAGTAGATAGGCGGCTTTGGCAAGGGAGAGCCAAAGGCCAGGCTGCTTGGCAAATACCCCAGGCTGCCTCAGATTCCCATTGCACTTGAGCCCAGGTTGATCCACCACCTACCTGCTTATACACTGTCATGGGAAGATCACAGCAGCAAAGAAATAACATGAAAACTAAAATGTGGGCCGGGGAGTGGTGGTGCCCGCCTTTAATCCCAGCACTTGGGAGGCAGAGGTAGGAGGATTGACATGAGTTTGAGGCCACCCTGAGACTCCATAGTGAATTCCAGGTCAGCCTGGGCTAGAGTGAGGCCCTACCTCAAAAAACAAAAAAAAAAAAAAAAAAAAGAAAGAAAGAAAGAAAGAAAGAAAGAAAGAAAGAAAGAAAGAAAGAAAAATCTAAAATGCAAGACACTCCAGTTAGATCACCCAGTCCTACAATGAATACATCTAACCAAAACAAGAAGAGTCATTAGGATCAGAACATCAAATTGAAGCTATGAGCAATGCAACCCTGACCAACCTACTGCTAGAACTTTCAGGAAAGCAACAAAGGACCAAAAATCATGTGGATGCTGCCATCACTAAACTAGAACTAATAGATTAAAAAATTGGAAGGAGTTAAAAGAGAGCTAAGAGTTTGAGGGAGAGTGATAAAAAAGAAGGCCTTAAAAATAAGCTGGCCATACTAAATGAAGACATAAAGAAATGCAAGGGTGAATTCCAAGAATCATCAAGAAAATCAGAAAATAATGTGAAAAAGGAGCTTGACAGAGGGATGGAAATTATACATCAAAAAGTAGTGGAAAATGCAAACTTAAACAAAAAAGTCCAAAAGTCTCTAGAATCTCTCAAGAACACAGTCAGCCAAGTGGAGGATAGAAACTCTGAACTGGAAGACAAGATGGAAGAAACAGTTGGAGAGTTCAAAAATTTCAGTAAGTTCAAAAGTTCCTATGAACAGAACATGAGAGAATTGTGGGATACACTTAAACGTCCTAATATCAGGATCATTGGACTACCAGAAGGAGAAGAAATTCAGACCAAAGGCATGGAGAACTTATTTAACAAAATAATTGAAGAAAACTTCCCGAGTCTCCTAAAAGAAAGGTCCATCAAGATACAAGAAGCCAACAGAACTCCAAACAGACTGGACCAAAGGAGAAACTTTCCAAGACATATTATAATTAAGACTCTAAACATTGACACCAAAGAGAACATCCTAAAAGCATCTAGGGAAAAACAGCAAACCACTTTCAATGGTAACCCCATCAGAATTACTTCAGACTTCTCAATGGAAAACCTGAAAGTTAGAAGGGCCTGGAAAGAAACACCACAAGGTCTAAGAACCTATGGTTTCCAACCCAAACTGCTCTACCCAGCAAAAGTATCAGACATAATAGATGGTGAAAGAAAAGCTTTCCATGATGAAACTCAGCCTTACAATTATACAAACACACACACACACACACACACACACACACACACACACACAAAACCTTATAGAGAGTATTTCAGGAAATTATCCACAGAGAAGAAACAAATAATCAAACTCAAATGCCTACAGGCAACAAATCACAATAACCAAACTCAGAGTAGGCACAAAAAATTTCAAAGTCCAAGAAAATACCAACACACATCTACCATCACAATATGGCAGGGATCAAATCAAATCTCATAGTTACTAACCTAAATATTAATGACCTATTTTCACCCATCAAGAGACACATGCTAACAGCATGGATAAAGAATTAGACCCCTCAATCTGTTGCCTTCAAGAAACCCACATCACCACTAAAGACAGAAACTTCCTCAGGGCGAAAGGGTGGAAACAATAAGCCAAGCAAATGGAAATAAGAAACAACCAGGTGTAACTATATTAATATTGGAGAAAATAGACTTCAGACCAAAAATAATCAAAATAGAAAAAGAAGGCCATTTCCTACTTATCAAGGGAATGATCCATCAAGAGTATATTACAATCATAAATCTGTATGCACCAAACACAGGGACACCACAGTTCATAAAACAAAACCTACTTGACAATATAACAGAAATAACCACCAACACCATCATAGCTGGGGACTTTAATACACCATTATCAGTAATAGACACATTATCCAAACAGAAACTCAACAAGGAAGTAAAAGAGCTCAAGAAAACCATAGATCACTAAGACCTAACGGACATCTAGAGAACTTTCCATCCCAAATCCACAGACTACACATTCTTCTCAGCAGCCCATGGAATATTCTCTAAAATTGACCATATACTGGGTCACAAAGACTGCCTCCACATATTTAGGAAGATTGGCATAATTCCGTGCATAATATCAGATCACAATGAGATATAGGTAGAAATAAATGACAAAAGACCCACCAAGAATGCAACAGCACCTGGAAACTGAACAACACACTGTTAAACAATAAATGGTTAGTGGATTAAATAAAAAATGAAATTGAAAAATTTCTAGAATTGAAAGAAAATGAGAACACATCATACCAAAACTTATGGAACACAATGAAGGTGGTTCTCAGGAGAAAATTCATAGCACTCAATGCCTTCATAAAAAGACAGAACTATCCCAAATCAATAACCTAACCATCCACCTTAAGGCACTGGAAAAACAAGAAAAATTGAACCCAAAGAGCTCCAGAAGGAAAGAAATAATTAAAATCAGAACAGAAATTAATGAATTGGAAACTAAGAAAACAATTAAGAAAATTCACAAAACAAAGAGCTGGTACTTTAAAATTTTTTTATTTATTTTTAAAAATTTTTTATTTATTTATTTGAGAGCGACAGACACAGAGAGAAAGACAGATAGAGGGAGAGAGAGAGAATGGGCGCGCCAGGGCTTCCAGCCTCTGCAAACGAACTCCAGACGCGTGTGCCCCCTTGTGCATCTGGCTAACGTGGGACCTGGGGAACCGAGCCTCGAACCGGGGTACGTAGGCTTCACAGGCAAGCGCTTAACCGCTAAGCCATCTCTCCAGCCCATGGTACTTTAAAAAATAAACAAGATTGACAAACCCCTGGCCAATTTGATCAAGCAAGAAAAAGAAAAGTTTCAAATTAACAAAATTCAAAATGAAAAAGGAGAGATCACAACAGACATAAGTGAAATTGGGAGAATCATCAGGACTTATTTCAAAAACCTCTAATCCACAAAACTGGATAATGTGGAAGTAGATGGATAAATTCCTGGACTCATACCATCTATCAAAACTAAACTCAGAGCAGATTAATCACCTCAATTAACCTATCACACACATGGAGATTAAAAAAGTAATAGAAAACCTCCCCCAAAATGAAGAGTCCAGGACCAGATGGCTTCTCACCTGAATTCTATCAAACCTTCATGGAAGAACTCAAACCAATCTTCCTAAAACTGTACCACACAATTGGAGAACAGGGAAAGTTACCCAACTCCTTTTATGAAGCTAGTATCACCCTAATTCCAAAACCAGGCTGAGATGCTGTAAGAAAAGAAAACTACCAGCCTACTTCCATGATGAACTTACATGCAAAGATCCTGAACAAAATCCTCGCAAACCAAATCCAACAACACATCAAAAGCATTATCCACCTTGACCAAGTGGGAGTCATCCCTGGAAGGCAGGGATGGTTCAACATACGGAAATCTGTCAATGTAATACACCATATAAACAAGGTTAAACATAAAAACTACATGATCATTTTGATAGATGCAGAGAGGGCTCTCGACAAGTTACAACATCACATCATGATCAAAACACTGGAGAGAGTTGGCATAGTTGGTGAATATCTTAACATAATAATGGCAATATAAAAAGCTCCAAAGGCCCAAATAATTCTTAATGGAGAGAGACTGGAAGAAATCCCATTCAGATCAGGAACAAGACAGGGTTGTCCACTCTCACCTCAGCTTTTCAATATAGTACTGGAAGTCCTAGCTCAAGCAATAAGACAGGACAAGGAAATAAAAGGGATACAATTTGGAAAGGAAGAAGTTAAGTTAGCTCTATTCTCTGATGACATGATTGTATATGTAAGAGAGATGAGAGACTCCATCCCAAAATATATGAAGATGATTAACTCCTATAGCAAAGTAGCAGGATACAAAATCAATGAACAGTAGCCTTTCTATATGCAAATGACAAAGATACAGAGAAATAAATAAGGGACATAGTCCCATTTTCAATAGCAACAAAAAATAAAGTACCTTGGAATAACATTAACCAAGGATGTGAAAGATCTATACAAGAAAAACATAAAAACACTCAAAAAAGAAATTGAGGAGGACTTGAAAAAATAGGGAAACCTCCCATGCTCCTGGATAGGCAGAATTAACATTGTGAAGATGACAATCCTACCAAAAATGATATATAGATTAATGTAATTCCAATTAAAATCCCTACAGTGTTCTTCACAGAGATAGAAAAAATGATCTCAAATTTCATACGGAAAGGCAGAAGGCCTCACATATCCAAACATATCCTCAGCAAAAGAAAGACCTCTGGTGGCATCACCATACCTGATCTAAAGCTATGTTACCAAGCCATAGTATTAAAACCAGCAAGGTGCTAACTTACTCTCTGTTGGAGAATCTGCTTCTCTTTTCCAGATAGATGCAGATCCTAAGAGAGCTGCCCCAACATACCTCAAAAGGGGCCCAACTGAAACTAAGGACAACTGGCAAAATTAGCAAGGGTGATGTTTTCCTGTGAACCAGATACCAGCACAAAGGGGAAGGAGATCAATGCAGAGAAAAATCAACTCCTACCAAATCAGACAGCCAGAGCCTCAGAGGCCCCCAACACCTCAGCACTGAAGCAGACCAAAAATGAACCCAACATGGCTCAGGGAAATTTTGTGGAAGAGGGGGCGGAAAGAATGTCAGAGTCACATGTTGGGTCATGATTTGCAGAGACATTTATCATACTGATAACTGGGGGCTAACTCCACAATGCACGACCCATTTTCATTAACAAGGAGGGTCTAATGGGAGGGGGTAGATCACAGATGAGCCTAAATAATGGTACCAAACTGCCTGTATTCACTGAAATGAAAACTAATAAATTAAATTAAAAAAAATGGAATAGCATGGCTGAAATCTAGAAGAGAGTCCCTAGACAGTCAGCGCATCTAGTGCCAGAAGGTGCTACATGGGCAACTGGGGGAAAATGACCAATATCTGCCCAAGCAACTCATGGTCTAACCTACTTGGCAACCAATAACCTGTTGTGATACCCACACAAGTGCAATAGTGGCACACAGCCATGGTGGGAAACCAACTGCCCTCGATTCAGCTAACTGATCTTGTCAGTGGTAAGGGACCCATAGCTGGAGCTGGGAAACAAATCAGGGCCATATACAAACATTAGCCCACTCTCCAATATGAAGCTGCCATCAATCATGGGCTACAAGAGGGCCTACACCTATTAAACTCTCTATTAAAAAAGTAAGGGTTATCTCATTTGTCCTGCTACTAACTTACTCTCTGTTGGAGAATCTGCTTCTCTTTTTCAGATAGATGTAGATACTAAGGAGAAAGCCACTCCATCGCAGCTCAAAAAGGCCCTGGCTGATTCTAAGAACAATTGGCGAAACAAGCAAGGGTGCTGTTTTCCTGATGAACCGGATACCAGCACAACGGGAAAGGAGACCAACACAGAGAAAAATCAACTCCTACCAAATCAGAGAGCTAGAGACTCAGAGGATCCCAACACCTCATGCCTGAAGCAGACCAAAAATGAACCCAACATGATTCAGGGCAATTTTGAGGAAGATGGGACAGAAAGAATGTCAGAGCCAAGTTTTGGGTCATGATATGCAGAGACATTTATCTTACCCATAACTGTGGGCTAACTCCACAATCCATGACCCATATACCTCAACAAGGAGGGGCCAATGGGAAGGGGGTAGGTAGGTCATGGATGAGCCTAATAATGGTACCATACTGACTGTATTTGCTGAATAAAAAACTTATTAATAAAAAATTAAAAAATAAAAGCATAACTATAAGGATATTGCTGAGGTTCAATACCACTGCTTGACAAAATTGCATCTATCTCCATCTTGATAATACTATGTGGTGTTCATTAGATCAATCTGTTTTCTAAATTTATATAATAGCTGTAATCCCTCAGAATTAGCAATGACTTCTCTCAAGCATATCAGATGTTTAGTTTTCCTGTGAAAAATCAGATTCATTAATGACAGTACAATTTGCAGATCAAAATAGGAAGCATGGCTGTACCTACCAATTTCACATTCTTGTTTTAGTTTCCATGGAATTTTCACAGCCTCTACCTGGCCTCTAGTTATCTGTCAGCAATAGAAGAAAATGAATTGTTCAGGCTTTACTATCAAAATATTTTATTTTGTGATGGTTATAAGAAAATGTCTGCAATATTTTATATTAGGTAAGTCAAATGTGTTGAACTACTAGAAATGACCTACTTGAATGCTAACCTAATTTGCCTTGTCAAATTTACATTGCAATATCTGGTATTGCATGAGAGTTTGAGTTTCTGTTAATAGTTCATGCAACCTGAAGTTTAGAAATCATGATAAAACTCCACACCAGCCAGAAGACATTGTGTAATACCTTTTCTAAAAATTTTTATTTATTTATTTGAGAGCAACAGACAGAGAGAGAAAGAGGCAGAGAGAGAGAGAGAATGGGTGCGCCAGGGCCTCCAGCCACTGAAAACGAACTCCAGACGTGTGTGCCCCCTTGTGCATGTGGCTAACGTGGGTTCTGGGGAATCAAGCCTCAAACCGGGGTCCTTAGGCTTCACAGGAAAGCGCTTATCCACTAAGCCATCTCTCCAGCCCTTGTGTAATACCTTGAAGATGGTCGCAGTTGGAAAGTTCATGCTGAATTCCATTAATTTTAGTCACTATTTATGGATGGTGCAAAAGGTTCACTAAGTGTAAACCTACAATTTGGTGAAAGTCTACCAAACCCAATGATTTTGATTGGTTTTTATTGTTTTCCTTTCTGGATGTAGAATCTCATGTGCCTCAAGCAGGCCTCATCTTTAGCTGAGCATTACCTCAAAATACTAAGCCTCCTGTATTCCCATCCCAAATGCAAGGACTATAGCAGTGTGTTCCCATAGCAAGAAGCTCTTGCCTTATTAATAAAAGTAATGTTTAGTGAAGATTCCATAAAGTTGTAAGAGTAGGAAGGCAATTGGTGATTAAGGCAGGAATATCTTCACCACTTTGGACACTGAGAATTTTACATACTGAGTTCTAGAGCAGCTGGTGTAAACAAAAATCTGATTATACACTTCACGGGCATGAAGAACAGGAGGAGAAGAGAATCTGTTCCTTACCGTGGAGGAGGACATCCTCATCCGCAAGTCACCCGTCCTTGACTCAGGTGAATATGTGGAGCACTCTTAGTCTAAGAGAGGCATTGTAGTAAAATTTTGGGATGAAATACTAACATTTTACAAGCCTATATGACTAAAGATTATAATTCAGAATTGCCACTGAGATTTGTGGGGGAGAAAATGTAGTAATATCAACACCTCACACTGATGTTTCTCCTTAGTGGAAAGAGAATAATGACTTCTTTGCACAAAAGTAATAATAAGAAGAATGTTGGCATCCAGATACATATGTACAACAAAAAATCAGAACATCAGGGCTGGAGGGATGACTTAGCAGTTAAGGCATTTGCCTGCCAAGCCAAAGGACCCAGGTTCAATTCCCAAGGACCCAGGTTAGCCAGATGCAAATGGGGCAAAAGCATCTGGAGTTTGTCTTTAGTGGCTCAAGGCCCTTGCACCCTCATTCTCTTTCTCTCTCCTGTCTCTGTCAAATAAATAAATAAAATAAATATTTAAAAAATCAGAACATCATTTGAACCGAAGAATGTGGCACAAGCTTAATATGCTAACAATGCCAGAAATCACAACCAACATGTACTAGCATGGGAGAAGATCAGAGATTCAGAGGGTTAGGATATTGTAAACTGTGGTTTCCAGTAGTAACTGTTGGAAAAATATGTTGTAAATTGTGAGGGAACATAGGAGGAATGTCCTGCAGTCAGTGGTGACTAATGAAAACCATTGAATATGGGTGGAATGTGGTATTAACTGAGGGGAGAGGTGAGCAGCAGTGAAGGTAGGATGAGGATCTCCAAGGCTGTGGGGAGAAATGAATAGCAGTAGTTTGGGTGGAGGACCATGTCCTCTCTGGAGTGGGATGGCTAGCAGTCAATATGGTAGGGTGGTGCTGTATGCCCTTTGAGTACAGGGTCCTGTTCCCTAATTGGCATTTTTCACACAAAACCCAGTTTAAAGCACCCTTCTCTTATGCTCATACTTTGTATTACAGTATACATGCTGGTGCTACATCCTCTGTTAGATACACATAGCCAGAGTCTGGTGGGTTCTTCTACGCTCACTGCTCTTCATTCCTCCTCACATTGTACAGCTCCCTCCTGCTATATTCACTGATGATCACACCACCACACAATGTGTATCACCTTCCTCAGACTTTCACTCATTTTCATTATTTCTGATTGCCTACATGGCCCTGTTTCTACAACACACTCCTAAATTCAATGTTGAGTAGCCCACTCTACCGACTATAGCAGGACCCTCTCAACACATTCGCTTTTGATCCAACCCCACACTCTACACTTTCCTCCTCTCACACCCATGGATTGTCATTTCCCCCAGTATACGTGGCCTTCCTCCTATATTCACTGCTTGTCACCCATGTATAGTGTATCAGACTCTTCTGTCTTCACTGCTAGTCACCACTGCAGAAAGTCTACAATGCTCTCTTTCTAAGCTCACTATATTTCATTACTCTCCTTAGACTGCGGGGTCTTCCTCAAAAACTCCCTAGTTTCATTTTTCCCAACAGGAAACACCTCTGTTCCCATATATACAGGTATATCCCACCCCACGGTCTACAGTTCCCATATCATACATTTAATGTCTGGCACTTGACCCCATTATTGGCATATTTCTTCTCCCCCATGCTGTCCCTGTCATTATTCCCCACAGTTTACAAGCTCCTCCTCAGACATCCACTGCTAGACCCCTCACCCCACAGTCTGCAATGCCCTTTCATCAGACTCTCATTTGCATTTGTCCTCAAAGTCTACAGTTTCCTCTTCCCAAATTCAATGCTTTGAATTGCTCTTCACAGTCTATATGATACTCATTTACGTTTTCTGATGTTCACCACAACAAACAGTCTATAGCTTGTGCATTAAGTCCTTCCTATTACGTTCAGTGCTGGTTACCACACAGCACACGATATAGTCACTCTCTTCCACACTCAGTACTTTTTATTACTCTCCTCAGCATCTCTGCTCTCTTGAAATAGTCTCTGCTGGTCATTTCATCCTACTGTCTACCACATCCCTCTCACCCTCAACACTTTCAATTCTCTCCAGTGTATGAGGCTCTCCTCCTACATTCATTGCTTTTCGTCATTTTACTCAGTAGTTACTAAAAGCAGTTTGTAGTGGAAGGAACTGCATATTGTTACGTGAGCTGACAGGTGGTGAATACAAGAGCATGTTGCGGTAGACTGTGGAGAGAGATGAAAAGCAGTGAGTGGTGGAGCAGGAAGCTGTAGACTTGGTTGTTTGGGAAACTTCAGTGAATACATGACTAGAGAGATTTAGACTCTGGTGTGTTATGACTGTTAATGAGTAATACGATGGTGGCTGTAGGCTGTGTAGAGCAATGAAAAGCAGCGATTGGGAGAGGAGGAAGCTATAGATTGTGACAAGCCACAGTTATGACAAAAGAGTTTATTATACCTGTAGAATGTGGAAGAAAGTGTGTGGTATGCATGTGCTGTACTCTGGGAGGGTGTGTCCTGGAGTGAATGTAGGAGGGACTGCTGCAAATTTGGAGGAGTAAAGAAAAGTTGTGAATTGTCAAAAATTGCTGTGAGGTAACCACCTCTAAATGTAGGAGAAAATTCCTGTAGGTGATGGGTGTAATAAAAAAGGAGTGAATGTACGATGGGGGGGGGGAGAGGGGTAAGTGATGGCAGTCAGTGTGGGAGGAGGGCTCTGTAGTCTGTGGGGAGTGATTGATGGAGTGAGTGTGGGAAGACAACAGTTGTAGTCTGCAGGATCCTCTTCCAGCCTTTAACGCTGGTCACCCCACAGTCTACATTACCTTCATATTCTATTCAGTACATTTTAGAATGTCCATTTCCCACATTCAGCACATTGTAAAACTCAACCCAGAGTGACATAGTTCTCTGAATGCAGAAAACAATTGATTTGTTTTGCTGTCAGCTGGAGACTGTGGTGTATGAAAGAATGAGGTTTTGCTAATGAGCTCATGAGATTCTTGATGCATCTGGAGTCCCTTATTGAATCACCAATAACAAAGACAATACCAATTTAAAAAGCGTCATCAGTGGACATTCCAGAAACTAGTGACTCATGAGTGAAGTGGACAGTAACATTGAGGCATTCTAAGTGAAGTGAAGCCTGAGGCCTGGAAGATCCTGGGTACACTTCAGGGCTCCAGGGGATGATCAGGGCTGTCTCTGTGGGTCCACTGAGCTTGGTCTTTATGTAGAAATGACCACATATCATCCTGGACCTCCTGGCCATTAGTACTAGCAGTCACTAGGTTCCCTAGGAGTTCATGCATGTTCCATGTAGAGGTCGTATCTGTGAGTTGGCTGGAGGGGGGCATGGGGCATGCTGGGAGGCGTGTCTGCACATACGCATATGCTCTGGCTAGTGGCCCTATATAAGGCCCTGCTCAGCGGGCCTCACTTGAGGGCATCCTGGGAGGAAACATGGCTGTTGTTTCGCTCTGTCCACTGGTCAGGGCCACAGCTATGGTGGGCAGGGCGTCTGGTGGGCCACAGTGTAAGCCTGACTCAGCGCAAATGTCTGGAGCAGCTGGAGAAGGAGGCAAGGCGACGGAGCAAGGTCCAGGTCGGCTTCTGCTGCTGCTTCAGCTCCTCATTTCAGGCCAGATACTGGGGACCGAAGCGGTCCTGGGAGACATGGGCTGGCAGCTCACAGGTAAGCACAGGGTGCACATGGCACTCCCTGCCTGCGAGCACCACCTTGTGCCTGGGCATGGAGCTCTACACACAGAGCCTGCGCCCTGTCAGGCTACAATGGTTGTACAGGGGGCTTCCTGGGAGACCAGGGAAAAAGGACAGGGTCAGGAGTGAGGATTCCTAAAGGCTTTAATGGCATTGTTTCAAATGCTGCAGAAGCTACTCTGCCCCACTGACCCTCCTGCAGGTTTGTAGAAATAGCTTACTCTGGTGGCATAGTGTTTAGATGTTGGGACACTGTGAAATCTAAAGACCCAGGCTTGATTTCCACGTACCCATATAAGGTAGATGCACAAGGTGGCACGTGTATGGTGTTTATTTGTAGAGGCTGGAGGCCCTGGTGTGCCCATCCTCTCTCGGCCTATCTTTCCCTCTCCCTCCCTCCCTCTCTCTCTCTCTCTCTCTCTCTCTCTCAAATAAATAAATAAAATATTTTTTAAAAGAAAAGATACAAATTAGAGTAAGAAGAATAAGTTTTGTTGTGAAGTTTGCAAACCAATTTTGTTTCTTGTTTTCCTTCTGTCTTGTGGTCCTCCCCCTTGTCCCCCATAACCTCCTCTTTCCACTTCCAGATTATATGTTTCCTTTTCTCCTCTCTCTGTCTTCTCATCTATTGTTCCTCTCTCCTGGTCTTCTGTCTCAAATCATAGCCAGTATTTACTTTCACAGCCCTTTACTTACATACACACAGTCCTGAAAAGTTAGGATCCACGTTTTTGAAAGAACGTGCAATTTTTCCTTTCTGGACATGGGTTAGCTGGTTAATCCTACTTTGTCCCCCACTTTCCTGCACATTTCATAATTTCATTTTTCTTTACAGCTGAGGAAAACTCCATTTTGTGCATGTCCACAACAGTGTCGTAATCCATTCATGATCAGATGGGTATCCAGGTTGATTCATGTTCCCAACCATTGTGAATAGACAGAGCAGCAGTGAACATGGACTTGCCAGCACCTGTCACCGGGTAGAAGCCTATGGGTGGATGCACAGGAAGTGGTATGGCTGGGTGGTATGGTAGATTTAAGGTTTGTCTTTTGAGAAACGTCCATATTGATTGCTACTGTGCTTGTGTGAGTTTACACTCCTACCAACAGTGTGGAAGAGTTCCCATGTCCCTACATCCTATCAGCATCGATTGTCATTCTTTTTTTTTTTTTAAATTTATTTATTCATTTGAGAGAGACAGACACAGAGAGAAAGACAGATAGAGGGAGAGAGAGAGAGAATGGGTGCGCCAGGGCTTCCAGCCTCTGCAAACGAACCCCAGACGCATGTGCCCCTTGTGCATCTGGCTAACGTGGGACCCGAGCCTTGAACCAGGGTCCTTAGGCTTTACAGGCAAGCCCTTAACCGCTAAGCCATCTCTCCAGCCCCATCGATTGTCATTCTTCATGACAGCTATTCTTCCTGGAGCAAGGTGAAATCTCAGTACTTCTAATTTGAATTTCCCTGGTGTCTAATCATTCATGAACATCTTCAAATTTATACTTTGTCTCTTTGTGTTTTTCTTGTGAGAAATGTCTGTTCATTTCTTTAGGGTTCATAGCAGCAGGCAGTTTGTTTTGGGGTCTAATTTTTGCAGTTCTGTATCTATTCTAGACATCAAGCCTTGTTAGAGGAATAGCTGTCAGAGCTTTGCTCCCACTCTTTAGGACGTCTATTCACTCTGATGACAATCTCCTCTGCGCTACAGAAACTTTTATGTTCATGCTGTGCCGCTGGTTGATGCTGAGGACTGTTTCCTGTGTTACTGGAGTCCAGTTTAGAAAGTTTATCTTTTTTTTTTACCTATACCTTTAAGTTCCAGTGTTTCACACATTTTGCTCCTGTATTTTCAGCATTTTTTTTTTAACATAAAGATCTTTTACCCCTCTTAACTCAAACTTTTGCAATCTGAGAGATGGTGGAGGGGTCAAATTTCATTCTTCTGCTGGTGAATATTCAGCCCTTTTTGAAAGCACCCTGTGTTCAATAGGCTGTCGTTTACTTGTGCATGTATTTGGTGCTTTCATCAGAAAATTAGGTGCCAATCGCTTGTGGGGTTTTATTTTAATGGGTTCTTCATTCCGTTACATTGGTGCATTTCCATTTCTCTGTTTGTGTGCCAGCACCATGCTGTCTTTGTCACTAGGGCTGTATGTTATTACTTTAACTCGGAATTTGTGACACCTCCATTAGTGTTCTGCTTAAGTTTTCCATATAGAATGTTGGAATCCTTATGTACATCTAACTAGAATAGCATTGGAATCCAATGTGTGATATTTTCGTTTGCTTCTTTTTTCAGGGTCTTAAAGGTGTTTTTTTTTTTTGTTTTTGTTTTTTTTTTTTTTTAAAGTAACTCACATTATTGGTAAGGATTATCCCAGGTCTTTTATATATTAAAGGGGAGCTAATGTGAATAGGATATCTTGCCTACTTTCCTTTTTAGGAAGTTCCTTAGTGGAATATTTGAAGACTGAAGCTTTTTGTCCTGGAGTTTTGCAAAAGGTGTCTAAGAGTTTTCTGGTAGAGTCTTTATGTTTACAGGTATAAAACCATGTCATGAAGAACTAAAATTTAATTTCTTCATTTCATATTGTTATCAATTTTATTATGTTTCTCTTGTCTCACAGCTTTACCTAAAATTTCACAAACTAAATTTTATAAGGATGAAGACAGTAGAAGCCCTTGTTTCATTCTGTATTTTAGACAAATTGTTTTCAGTTTTGCCCGCTAAGAATAATGTTAGTTATATGCTTGCCAAGTATAATCTTTATTATTTTGAGGTATGTTAAATCAGTTTTTAATATCTGGGGTATTTTCATCATGGAAGAATGTTGAACCTTATCTAAGGCTTTTTTTTGCAACTGAAGTTCAGGCCATATGATTACTGTTCTTAAGTTCACATGTTTTGTTTTTTTTTTCTCTCATACTCATTCATTAGATTGTGGAGGACATGGGCATAGGCATGCCAACATCTCCTTCCACTGTAAATGAGCGCCTGATCCATGTGCCACTTTTTTTTTTGTCTAGATTTTGGTGTATGCTGAGGAATGGGAAGGGGGACAACAGTCTTTACAAGGAAGCACCTTTATCCACTTAAGTCATCTCCGCAGACCAGTTGTGTGGTTTCTGTGGTGAAGTATGTGGATTGAGTTGTGTATGTTGAACCAGCCTTGAGATACTACAGTTTTAATGTTTTCTTGCTGTTTCATGGGAAGTACAAGGTGTATTCTTGTGGAGTACAATTTTGTATGGCAAGTAACTCTTTTAGTACAGTAGTTCATATATCCATGCATATTTTATTCTCTACAGTATTTGACCAGAAATGTTCTTCAGTAATACCAGTGTTTCCTTCCTTGTCATTGTATTTCTTATTTGTTTTTATTATATACTTTAAGAACATATCACATATTGGTCATATTCTCATTGGGTTACTCTTTTAGTCTCTCCTCCCACCCCATTCAGCTGAGGGCTGTCCTAAGTGGGGTTAGTTATTAGTATTCACTGAGGGGTAATGAAGGCCTCAGTCTGTATCTGTTTGGAGGGCATGCCTCAGGGTATTCCTATGCATCCTGTGGCTCTTAAATATTTCTTCCTCAATGCTCCCTGAGACTTGGCATGTTAGGGTAGGAGTCTCATTTAGTTCTCAGCTCTCTACCATCTCTGAATTTCTGCTTTGAAGAGTTTTGAGTAACCACAGTGTTTGTTGCCATCTCCCCACAGGTGACATTCAGGCTAGCATTGAGAGTAGCACTTGTGTTTACTCATCACTTTCTTCACAATGTTTTCTGGGCCTACCAGATGTGCTAGAGTTGAATATAACTAAATGGTTTGAATAACTAAATAATAATGATAATTAAATAATAATAGTTGAATAACTAAATAGTTTGGCAATGACTTGAATGGTCTTGTGATTAGCAGTTGACTATCTTTTCTTGTATTGATGGAAGTTGGGTCACCCCAGTATTCCCTGACATCTTTGGAAAAAATAAGACTCTCTAACCACAAGGGAGAGCAGCAAAAAGATCAAAGGATATAAGTATAATTATTTGAGAGGCTTTCTGGTGTGTCTTCTTAGCCAAAGAGCACTGAGAGTTTCTCTCTGAAGTCTGAATTGGTTTTCAGCACGAGGTGCAAGTGGTTTCCCACTGAATGGGCCTCATATCCGATCCAAGAACAGTGATGCACCACAGAAGCTGTGTGTAACTTTTGCACAGGTGTGTACCCCTTGTCTGTCTGACTGCCTTCCTAGCTTGCAGATTCTCTTTCTTGTTCATGCTGTTGGTGACAATTATCCCACAGCAGCTCTCATAGCCCTTTCCAACACTAGGAGGGCTAGTCAGAAGGGAGCTGGCTTTCCTCATGGTTCCAGTGTGATGTCTCCATGTCTGATGACAGCAGCCTATGGTGTCTTCAGCAATAGTCTTGCCATTTAGCTTTAGTGACTAACTAAATAGTTTGGCAATGACTTCAATGGTTTGGGAGATGTCAAGTGTTTCCCTGTCCAAAAGCTCACCCTGAGGGGCAGAGGGTAACTCAATTTTGAAGCTGGGATTTGCAAGCCAGAGCCCATGATTTTTGGGGTTAAAGTTTCTCCACCTGATAATCAACCTTCCTTATTAAGGGTTATATCTTATAGTTTGCTATCCAGGAAGAATGTTTCTATGATACTGATTTATGCTGTCATTTATTCTGTATAGTTCATGAAATTGTAATCAAGAATGAAAACATCATACATATTCAATCCACTACTTCTTGAGCAATGTGTCCTGGGCCATGGCAAGTATGATGGAGATGACTTGTTTCATGATAGGCAATTAACTTTCTTTTCTTGTCATACTAATGGGTCTTCTTTCTCCCTGGCATGTTCTGTCATCTGTAAAGAGCAGCTTCTCTAACCAAGACTGAGAGTAGCTTGGCTCAACATGGATAAACATAGATATTTAGAAGACGCTTTGACAGGCATAACCTTACCTGTTGGCCAAATCACTGGAAGGTTTCTTCTAGTGTCCATTCCTTTCCAAGCCATAGGCTTATGAGTTGGTTCTCACTACCAGGTATGAATTCCTTGTGGCTGAGCAGGAAATTCTGATATCCAATCAGAGAGAAGTTGTTACTCCCATGCCCTATGTTGTCACTATTGTACCAGTGATTACACTGTCCCTGGCCAAGTTGATTTTGTAGCTTGTAAGATTCTCTGCTTGTTCATGATGTTGGTGACCATTATCCCCTGGCAACTCCAATAAAACTTTCTGTATCTATGACAGCTAGCCAGCAAGGAAATGGTTTCCATCTCAGTTTCAACATCATCTCTCAATGTCTTGCAGACTCTGCCTATGTTGTTTTCAGAAATAGGAACTTGCATTTTTTCTTTTGTGGGGGTCTTGCATTTTTTATCTTATTTTTTAAACTATTATATTTATTTGGGAGACAGAGAAAGAGGGAAAGGGAGAGGGGGGAGAGAGAGAGCGAGAGCAAGCGAGCGAGAGAGCGAGAGAGAATGGCCATGGCACAGTCTCTACCCATTGCAAACAAATACCAGACACATGATCCTTCATGTGTCTCTGACTTATGTGGGTACTGGAGAATCAGTTTTGAGTCCTTAGGTTTGTAGACAAGTATCTTAACCTCTAAGAAATCTTTCCCACCATCAATGTAGTTTTTTTTTTTTTTATTTTAGAGAGACAGAAAGGGACAGTGTGTGTGTGTGTGTGTGACAGGGAGAAAGAATTGGCATGCCAGGACCTTAGCCACTGTAATTGAAATCCAGACACTTGTACCACCTGGTGGGCATGCACTTGTCTCACCTTTGTGCATCTGGCTTACATTGATCTGCAGAGTCAAACATGGGTCCTTAGGCTTCACAGGCAAGTGCCTTAACCACTAAGTCACCTGTCCTGCCCTTGATCTAGTTTTTAAACAAATGTTTTGGCAAGGGCTTCCATTGTTTTGGGGGGCCCTCATGGAACTCTGTGAGCAACAGCTCACTCTTGGGGGCAACCCAATTTTAGTACTGGGATTTACCAGCCAGAGCCTGTGGTTTTAGGAATTAAACTTGCTCCACCTTCTACAGAGCAGAGATCTGTCACTGTGTTTACCAGCATAGCATGATTTTAGCCAAAATATTCTCCACTCTTACCAGGTGAATTTGCCCCAAATTATACTCACCCTCTCTTATTAATAGATCACAGTAGTTTCAATTAGATGTCCCTTATAAACTCATGTGTTTGGAATGCTAGCTTCCCAGTTTGTGGCAGTTTGGGAGCTGTAGCCTTGCTGGAGAATTTGGTTGCTATGGGAGGGATCTGGAGGTTTCAATCGTCCTAGCTTGCCAGTGTTAGTTCAGCTCACTCTCATGCTGCTGTTTCCATTGGCTGTGGCAGAGGTGATGTCCAGCCTGTGTTCATGTTGTGTTTTCCCTGTTGCCATGGAGCTTCGCCTTGAGATTGTAAACCAAAATACTTTCTTTCCATAAGCTGCTAGTTTGTAAGAGATTTTATCTCAGCAGTAAGAAACTAACTGAAATACAAAAGTGGTACCAGGGGCATGCATTTGTTCCTGTTAGAAACTTAGAAGCTATTGGCCTTTTGGAATTGATTTGTGGGAGGAATGTGTAGTGTTTTGAAATAATGGCCTAAGT
Source organism: Jaculus jaculus (assembly GCF_020740685.1). NCBI lineage: Eukaryota > Metazoa > Chordata > Mammalia > Rodentia > Dipodidae > Jaculus > Jaculus jaculus. Next base: position 1,313,891 of record NW_025423388.1, read on the forward strand.
GATACCTTGAAGTATTATAAGCAGAGTTAGATGAACTATTCTTGTCAGAGTTGAAAGATATTAATGTACAAAGTGATATAGACTGTGTAGGCGTACCTTATGAGGGCAATAAAGAGCTTTGTCAGATTGGGCTAGAAGCAGTTTTTGTGAGGCTTACTGCCTTCTTCCCATGACCTGATAACTTGTGCAAGATTGTGTTAGGACCCTCCATGGGAATGGACTCATGTGAGTGGAAATATATGGCACAGACAGAAAAAGAAAGCTCCATGCTGGAGACAGTGCCTGTTAAGCTGCAGTTGTTTGTGAGTTTACCATCATCAATACTGGTTCTGCTCTCCTACTTTGGGACAATACAAAGAACAATGCCTCTTGAAAGTACAGGGCCAGAATGCCACAGGACTTTCCTGCTCTTTAGTGTTCATATTTGGATGCCCTCCTAGTACTACAAAAGTCTAACAAATACAGGGAAGGAAGGATCTTGGATTTGCAGCAGTTTTGTTTTTAGTCCTGGATCTCTTGGGCTCTCCACCACAACCCAGCGTTCATGCTCATGGCTCCACTGGGCCTTCAAGTAGGTATTACAAGCCTGCTTTACATCATCCAATGGCCATTCCCTAAAAATGAACAGTGCTACCAATCCAAGACCCTTCGTTTCTGGTGTCACTAACCCCCTTTTGGGAGATCATGTCATCGCCCCTTCCTTCTTCCTTGTACCAGCTCTGCTATTTTGTAATTGTGAATGAAAATATGAATTCATTTTCTGTAGTAGAACTTATTCCTGGGAATTTTAACTGTTTCCTATCTATAGTGATGGTTAATTTCATCTGCCAACTAATGGACATGGCATAACTTACAAGAGAAATCTCTGGGCAACATGTGTGTAAGGAACTTTCTAGATTTGCTTGATATGGGAAGAACCTGCAGAATGAGGCAGGACCATTCCAGGGAGGGGGGAGGGGAAGAGTAGGATGAGCAGCAAGCTGAGTCTGGATTGAAGGGGGACATATAGAGATGACCCTAGCTTCCAGACCTGTGGGGCTCTGGACAGGCAGTGGTCAAAGCTGAGTTCACTGAGGAAATGCCAGGTATCGCAACCTTCTCTTCTTCCTGTCTGTGAACACCTTGTGAGCAGATGCTTCATGCTTTTGCCTCTATGCCTTCTCCATCATGATGTGCTGTAAAGCCAAACTGTGACAAAAAATCCTCCCTTTTCCTAAAGTTCCTAAGGTTGTTATGTATTTGGTAAAAACAATGAGAATAGCAACTAGTATAGTCCCATACATGCTTTTGGGGACCATAAAGAACAAAACGAGCTCTTACAGTTCTAAGAGTTAAAGTGGTGGATTGTGGTATAAAGGTTAATCTGGCATAACCACAATATGTTTTGGTCAAAGTAGCAGTTGCAACAAAATGTTCTCATTTTATTAAGAACAATGTAAAAGAATTATTACATATGTAGATAAGAAAATTGACAGTAAATATTAAAAAAACCCTAAGTGTCTCTGTTAAGTATTACTATACAGAATTTTAGTGCATGCTTTACTCCAGGTAAGTGGTGGAAAAGAGAGTGAATATTGGATTCATCTTATTTTCTGTTTCCTTAAAGTTTAAGTCATGTAGAATGGTCAATAGTTGTAATCCCAGTGCTTAAGATAGGTTAATGGCCAGTTAAAAGCCAGCCTGGGCTATAAAGTGAGACCCTGTTATAACTGAAATGCCAAACTATAGGGAGATAGGGTAGAGCATGGGCTTGGGGAATAGTACAAAAGATGTAAGATAAATGTAGATAGGATAATGCTGGATGGAGAGTGGTGGAATTGGGTAAGAGAGGCAGGAATATGGGAAGACTGAGCTTCTTGGGAGAGGATCAACAAAAGCTAAGGAGAACAGAGAAGTCATAAGGAAACAATAATGTAGTTGATCACAGAAGAATTTTTTTAAAATATTTTTTTGTTTATTTTTTATTTATTTATTTGAGAGCGACAGACACAGAGAGAAAGACAGAGGGAGAGGGAGAGAATGGGCATGCCAGGGCTTCCAGCCCCTGCAAACGAATGCCCCCTTGTGCATCTGGCTAACGTGGGACCTGGGGAACTGAGCCTTGAACCGGGGTCCTTAGGCTTCACAGGCAAGTGCTTAATCGCTAAGCCATCTCTCCAGCCCCACAGAAGAATTTTTTAAACACTACTGTTCAGAAGGAGGTGCCCTATGTGAATGGATACAGCTTCTCCCATAACCATAGGTTATTAAATGTGTACTTCATTGTCAGATTTGCAATACCTTCTGTAAATTGTTGAGCAGGGAGACACCAGAGGCACCTAAAAAGTATTCCCTTTCCTCTTGATTGTCCACTGGAATTAGATGATGAGACACTATAGCTGAAATCACCATATACACTTTGGGAGACACACAGCAATTAAGATGAAACTAAGCTTGAAGCTAGTTTTCATGGTGCTAGATGGTGCCATGCAGGCTGTTAGGGTCAGAGAGCTATCCATCAGTTGTCTTACCTGGCTTAGGGCCCTGCATGCAACAGTGCACACCTGCCAGTGAAAAATTACTCACTGTTGCAATAGTGACATGAATATTATGGGGGTAACCAACTGCTTTAGAATTGGATTTATGGCTGCTCCATAAAGGGCACACATGGCTGGTATTGTAAAGCTGGTCTGCATTCCATGGCTAGGGAGGTCATAGCTGCTAAGTAACAAATTATTTTTTTGTAGTTCTGATAAGTGAACTTGCCAAAGTACCTTCCAAATATTAGTGTGTATACATACCTATTGATGAATGCAGCTGTAAGCCATGGTCAGAGAATGGTAAAGACTTATGGCTGACCAAAGTGCAGACAGTGAGTGATGGTTGATTGCTAAGCAATAAAGAAGGAATCTATCACCTCTGCCAAGGCTCACACATATTGGGGAAGAAGAGGCAGAAAAAAAAAAAGTGAAACCCAAAGATTGTGGAGATGTAGTGTGATGTCCAGTCTTTTGGATATGACATGTCCCTCACATTCATGAGCTCACAGCTGCTGTGTTTACCTGAACGAGAGCCTACAAGATTTGGGCCTTCCCATATTTCATCATGGATGTCCTTATACCCATAGATTAGAGCATCTGTCAGCCCTGTTCAGAGAAGCATTTTTCTTGTAGTGGGTCCTTGTTAAAGAAAGATTATACATGGTCAAAATGCTGAGAACACAAGACTTTGAGTACTCCCTCGTAAATGGGTATCTACATTACCTCCTGTGAGTCTCAGGGAACATTACAGAAAGGGGCCTTGAAGCATATACTGGACAGAACATCAGGAGTTCTCTGATTCTTGGACTGTGACCCTGCTAGTGCACTCATGAGCTCACAGCAGCTGTGTTTACCAGAAGAAGAACTGTACAAGATTGGGCCCATCAAGATTTTATTGTAGATGAGGGAGCGGGAAGGTCATGAGGTGTCACACATTCCTGAGAAATATTGATAATATCTAATGGGGAGTTGGAGTCACTTTCTTCAGTATTGTAGTCAGTGACAAGTATTTTTCTATTCCAATAAATAGTTGTGATTCTAGGTCATTTAAGCAACCCTTGTGATGCTCATTGTATTACCAATTTTTTTTTTAATATTAATTGAGAGTAGACAAGGGTTTAGTTGGGAAGAGAGACAGGATCACAATCAGGAGGGGATAAAACTATAATTCTGGATGAGTATGATGAAAACATTTTCATATGTACATTATATATTAGGTATGAAAATATCAAAGACAAAACAAATAGAAAATCCCTCACATAGGAATATGTATATATAAGATCATATATATACATATCCAAATATACATATCCAAATTATACACACACACACACACACACACACACACACACACACACACACATATAATTTGGATATCTTTCTATGAATGGTTCATCAGGAGGCCTATAGGCCTGCTAAGAAATGTAGACTTTTACTGTGTCTGCTGTTTCCAACTAGAAATAGATGGAAAGACCCTGTTGCTGAAGACACCATACCCTTTGACTTTAGGAATATAGAAAACAAGCTGGAATGCTTGGCTGTAATTCCTATGCCTCCATAACAATGGGAGAGTTAGAGTCAATGGAATCCCAAAACTGACAGACCAGTTATTCTGGCATTCACAGTGGCAAATGATATGAGAGGGCTGGAAAGATGGTTCAGTGGTCAAGGTGCTTGTCTGCAAAGCCTAAGGACCCAGGTTTGATTCCCCTGTAACAAGCCAAAGCTAGATGCACAAAGTGGCACATGCATCTGGTGTTTGTTTCTAGTGCCTTTAAAAAAATTGGTTTATTTTTATTTATTTGAGAGCAACAGACAGAGAAAGAGAGAGAGAGAGAGAGAGAGAGAGAGAGAGAGAGAGAGAGAGAGAGAGAGGGAGAGAGAATGGGCGTGCCAGGGCCTCCAGCCACTGCAAACAAACTCCAGACGCGTGTGCCCCCTTGTGCATCTGGCTAACGTGGGACCTGGGGAACGAGCCTCGAACCGGGGTCCTTAGGCTTCACAGGCAAGCGCTTAACCGCTACGCCATCTCTCCAGCCCTGTTTATGGTGTCTTAAGGCCCTGGTGTGCCCATTCCTTCCCTCTCTGTCTCTGTTCTATCATTTTCTGCTTGTAAATAAATCAATCAATATTAAAAATAATATGAGAGACTGTCTCAAAGTGAGTGACATGAGAGGACTGACACCCACTGGTATGCCATAACTATTCACATACCACTAACACATGCACACACACACACACACACACACACACACACACACAAAGGTGCTATGTACCTATAGTCTCAGAAGTGTTTCTTACATGCTACATTTTTCATTTGCTAGAGAAGACAGGTCCACTAGTGCAACTGCAGCCAATCAATAATTGGGATTTCCACCCTTTCTGATCAGGGATATGGAGTTGTGCAAGGTTCAGGGAATACTGGGGAGTTGGGGAGGGATAGAATACAAGAGCTGGAGGAAAGAGCCCAGTGCAGTGGTCGGCTGTCTTGTGAGCATGACATTGCTCACAACAGCAGTTGTACGTTCTAGGACAAGGTCTCTAAAGATTGGGCTCTTCAATATCTTTTCAATGTGGAGGATGGTTCCAAGAGGCCTCTATCTTCTCTGAGACCTTTCAGATTGTAACTGAGGGGACAGCCGCTAAAGGAAGGTCTCATCCCTTTTGAAAAGAACTGTATGGAAATTTTGTATTTGTAATCATTCATGTGAGATATTGTCCTGAATTATTAGTGTTTTATATGATGCTTAAATTTGTTAAATGAGTGGTATAAGTTACAGTATTGGATCCATTTACTCTTCTCTTGATGGATATTTGTGGCATTTTAAGATCTTTGCTCTTAAGGGAAATGCTAGCATTCTATTTCAATTCTTTTGGTGGGGTCTTGGTATTCTGGTACTATAAAAATGTGCCCATTTGTTGTAGTTCATAATTATATCTCAAGTCTGAGAGATCAACTTTTGCCACATCAGAGGAACTCTATTTTGTTCCTCTCCCTATAAAATTTCAATTATGTCATTGTCCTTGGAGTACAGTTAAATGCCCTCTCCACACACTTCAAAGGGTATTTATTAATGTTCTTAGTTGGACCTGGTTGTTGAAACATGGTAGAGAAAGGGATTTTCCAAGTGGTTACTCATAAAAAGAGTCTCAGAATGATTCCCAGTACTGTTGAGGGGTGAGAAATCTCAATAAAATGTTTAGCCTCACTTTACTGGGATTCCTAAAAGTAAACATTTCAGTTTGGTGAGAATTTCACACAGCTACACATTAATTATTGTAAAAGTGACCATGTAAATCATTTGTTTGACACACATGAATCATACAAGTTAGTGTGATTAAGGTTGTGATTTACATTCATGCTCATAGTTGCTATAACTAAAACTTAGTAACATTGTGAAGAGAAATGCTGGTCATACCTAATAATTGTTTCCTTTTCTTAAAAGAAAATCAGCTTATCTGCTTCATCTACCTGCATCTAATTCCAACTCTTATCTTGACTGACGATGGGTTTGTCTCCATTCCTATTCAGTGCTTGACCATTATCCAACTGAATGCCAAGAAATGATGTGCCCTGTGCTTGAATTGGAAATGTGAGATATCTGGGATTGGCAATAGCATAAATTCATTTTTTAAACTCTATAATTGTTTGTTGTCACAATTGCACAACAGATTTTGAAGGATAAACTAGTGGAGTTCCTATGTCAAGTGCTAACAATTTTATATTCTTAAACATTTTATATTCAGGAGCAGCTAGATTGTACACTATACTGCAGAGAGCTGGAGAATTCTGTAAACACCACCTCAGCCCAGATACTTCCATATCAATGGATATTTCAAATTACCTTTAGTTTCCTTGTCTCAACAAAAAGGACTTTTTACGCCAGGATTGTACAGAAAGTGGCATGAGGACTGGAGAGTTGGTTTAACAGTTAAGGCACTAGCCTCCAAAGGCAATGGACCCAGGTTCAATTCCCCAGGACCAACATAAACCTGATGCACAATGTGGCACATGTGTCTGGAGTTCTTTGTAGTGGCTAGAAACCCTATATTTATGTCTATATTCTATATCTGACTCTTTCTCTCCCTTTGTTTCATATATATATATATATATATATATATATATATATATATATATATATATATATATATACTTAATAAGGATAATCAAATAATCAAAGTCTTCCTCGGGTCTCTATAGCTAATGATAATGTAGCTGAATTCTTAATTTCTATATAAAGACCCTTATCTTCCATTGAGTCTAACAGAAGCACCCCAGTTGTGCTGTTCTGGAAGCACATTGGCTTTTGGGGGGGGGGGGGTCAGCTAAGAGTAAATGCCCTGCCAAATGGATTGTCCTGTAGCACTGCCTGTCTTTTATTTAGGGATTCAATTCTGCACACCTGATTTCTTAGAATCTGTCCCTTTGGAAAGACCAAGGTCAGCATATTGTTGCTAACTTGAGTTCCACTTCAAGCAAAAACAACAACAAGAAAAGAACTTGTCACTTTCTGTCTCCTCTGTTGAGTCACATTCAAAAAAAAAAATGACTTGTGAGACTGGTGAGATGAATAAATCAGTCAAGTGCTTGCCTTACAAGTTTGAAGACTAATGTTTGGACCCCCAGTGCTTGTGTAAATTCTTGGAAGGCAAGGTGGCCCTTTTGCAATGTTAGCACGTGCGAGGACTAGAGACGGGGAGTACTCATGGCAAGCTGGCTAGCTGAACTGGTTAACACGGGGTTCATGTGAGAGCCCATGACTCAGTAAATAAATAAGGCAGTGAGTGAGGATGTAATTCAATAGAGGTCAATGCTGGCATCCACATGCACATGCATACAACTTAAATTGCACACTATTGCGACTTGACTACATAGTAACTCACGCCAGAGAAGCTGGCTTTAATAACTGGCAGTTTCTTTCTCCTGAGTCCAGCATCCCAAGCACTGTCAGGTGTGAGTCTTAGTTATTTATTTTTGGTGTGTGTGTATGTGTTTGTGCACATTTTTAAATGTGCAATTTGTGTGTGTTGTGTCCACACATGTATTTGTAGATGCATGCACCTCATGCATGTAGGTGCAGAGGCCAGAGGAGAATATCACGTGACCACTTACATCACTAATCTGCTCTTACTTCCTTGAGAAAAAGTCTCTCTGTGAATGTACAACTTTTTATGTTGTATTAGGCTGACAGACCCAAGCAGTCCCATGGATTGTCCTGTCTGTGTCCGTCTCCCTCAGCAATGGGGTTTCAGACATGTGAGGCCACACCCAACCTTTATGTGTGTCCTTTAAAGTTGAACTCAAGCTCTCACACTTGCACGTCAAGTGATTTGCCTGTTGATATATCTCCTTATCCCTGAATGTGAGACTTTATTATGGATTATATATTTATATGTCTCTGTTTCCTCTTTTGTTTCTCACACGCTGTGTGTATTTTACAACACCCTGTAAATGCCTCCTAATTCTTTTAGCTCAATGGAGTACACTGAAAGGGCATCTTGTTATGGGAACAACTGGGCAAAGAAATGCAGAGGTTCAGTCACACTCACCTCACGGGGCTGGGGAGTTGGCTCTGTCTATCAGATCCTTGCCATGTAAGCCTGAGGACCTGAGTTCAAATCCACAGCTCCCAAGTCAAAGCTGGGTGTAAGGTCTCACATGTAATCCCTGTCCTGACAAGATCCTGAGGAACTGCTAGCTTCCAGGCTTGCTGAGTTGGTGAGCTCTGAGCTCAGTGAGTGAACCCATATCTATCTATCTATATAGAAAGCAAATCAGGAAGACTGTTGACATATACTCCTGACCTCCACACACATTCACACACACTGTGAACATCCAACAAGATTAGCAACATTGCCATGGTCTTGACACACATGCATGCACGTGCATACTCAGTAAGGTACTTGACATTAACTTCTGACTTCTGAACACATGCACACACGTGCACACACAAACCAACACACATACATGTACACATACCATACTTGCAAAATAATCGCCCCACGTCTTTGTAAAACGGCAGGCAGTTTTCACTATGTAAGAAACATGTGTTTATCTCCCCTCTCAGCTCCCTCTTTGGGACACTTGGGAACATTGTTACCTTTCTTGGCCCTCATGCTCTTCTGCTAGAAAGAACCCAGCCCCTTCTTCCTTTTTAGACCTCCTTTGTGCATCCAGCCCCATCCAGTGTACCACTCACTCCTGAAGCTTCCCTTGCACATGAAGAGATATGGGGTTCTCTGAAGGCTCCAGTTCCTCATTCCACAAGTACCTAGTGGAGATATGTCATATATGTGGCAGCCCTGGGAAGAGGCTCTCACAGGGCCAGTGGGTGTGCCTCCCTTGCCACATACGTTATGAGACATAGAATCGAGTAGGTGTTTTAAGAATCTGCATTCACTGGTTGTCATACTGAGTCAGCACAGCTTAGTCATACGCAGCAGTGCAAACCTCAGTGCTTTTAAATGACAGCAGCTCTCCCTACAAATGCTAGGTATGGAACGATACAGCTTTGACCTAAGTGTCTTATAGCTGTTTAAACTTGCCTGTTCATAACCTGAAACCATCTACTTGGACACACACAATATAGCTGGCTGTTTTATTTTATGTCTACCATTGAGAGTTTCTTGGCCAAAATGAGTGGGAAAAAATAATTCCTGAATGCAAATCAGTTTGCTTTGACTTCTGATGCCCATGAAGATATGACCTATAATTACACAATTATATCAACACTACACTGACACAGTTTGACCCCGTTACCTGGCCTAAGACTGTGTCATTTGTACATGGGAGAATCAGGGTACTTGCTAACTCCTCTGACTTCAAATTTAGTGTAAAGTGTAGTGCTCTATTCACATGTTATGAGACTCATGGATTTTCCAGCAATTGTGTCTTTGAGGAGAGCAAAACCACCTGAAACTCTATAAACATGCCCATTATTACTTTTTTCAGGAAAACAGCTGCTTGTTATGATTTCATGTTTTCTGTAAGGCTTTATAAACGTTATGAACCTTCAGAAACAGTTTAGGAAATAGGAACTGTAATATATATTACCATCTTTGTTTTAAAACTTGTGTTTATTACTCCTACAAAATGTATTCTTAGGTTCCTCACTACTTACATATTGAGTTTTTATAATTATGGCTCTAAGGAGAGTAGTGTTTAAAAGAGGTAGTGTGTCTTTAGTTATATGTACACATGGCTATGAATTGTCTGGTCTTTTTGGTAGCCAACTATTAAGTAACATTTTGTCCTGATAAAAGTCACTGATAGTATTTATTTATTTGTATCTGCATACGTACAACATCTCATTATTCGAAGACATATAAGAGCCACTGTGACTGACTTAAAAGATGCTTGCATTATTCAGTGAGACTACGTTATCTTCTATGTCCCCTAATCCTAAAAGAAACATTCAGGGAAAGCATTCACGTGTTACGTGTGCCCTCTAGTGATAGAAAGTGAGAGATTGTACAGCTGCTCGCAGGAATGGAACAGGGTCAGGTCAGGAATCTGAGAGCAGGGGCATCTGGACCCCAGCTAAACATTGCCCACATACTTGGAAACTGTGCAGTGCTCACCTACCAAAACTCAAGGTAAATGAGTGACTGACAGGTGAGGCTGATCATGGGCTTCTGAAGAGATGTGACAGTGGTTATAGGGACTGTGCTCAGACATCTCAGGACTCAGATTGTGTGATTTATCAGTAAGCCAAGATTGGAAGACAGACAATAGCTGAAGCAGAGGGAGGCAGAGTGCAGGACTGCAGCTGCAGGCTGATTGATTTGGGTTTCTGTAGTTGCTTTCACACTAGGAGACGCTGATAGGGTTTCTGACAATGTACAGATACAAGTGGTGGAGTCGAGTGGCCTAGAGATGTGACACACGCCTTGGCATTCACTGATAATCTCATAGCACATTATGGGGAGTATGGCTCAGAGGCTTGTTGCCTGAAGGGAGATGTACACTCTTGAAGGCTGGCTATAAAGGCATGAAAGCCAGAAGTTTTATTTTTTTTATTATTGTAGATTTTTATTTTATTTTAGAGAAAAAGAAAGAGATAGATGATATATGTAGAGAATTGGAACTCCAGGGCCTCAGCCACTGTAATCAAACTCCAGATGCTTGTGTCCCCTGTGCACATGTGTGACCTTGCGCTTGCTTCACCTTTGTGCATCGAAAGCCAGAAGTTGTAAACTAATACAGGGTACCTTGAGCAGGCATTTTTACTCCTGATATCCTGTGGGTCAGGCTGACCTTGAAGGGTCAACTTTGACTCGTTTCATTTTCAGTGCCTGTTCTCTTCCCATGCCTCCTCCTCTGATTCTCCCTACGCTTCCTCTTCCTCCTCTTCCTTGTCCTTTTCATGTCTTCTTCCTCTTCCCTTTCAATCTCCTTCCTTTTCATCGTCTCCATCATCCTCTTGGAACTATTGATTCATAACTAACACCTTTCTCCAGGGGTCATCTCAGTACCTGCTTCCAGAGTGTAATCTGCAGCATGTAAGCTCCCCAATATTTTAAAGCCTTTCAAACGTATTTTATATATTTTTCGTTTGTTGTTTTTGTTTGTTAGGCCTGTATACATTGTGAGGTGTGCATGTATGCGTGTGTATGCCTGAAAACATATATGTGGGTGCACATATTTGTCTTAGAGGACATGAAAAGGACAAATGGTGACACTGGGGTGTCTTCTCCAACTGATTCCCACCTCATTTGCTGAGACAAATTTTCTTATTTGAACCCAGAGCTCATATATTTAACTAATCTAGTTAGGAAGCTTACCACAAGGATTCCCTGTCTTTATCTCCCAAATGATGGGATTATAGGGAGGCAACCATGCCAGGAATTTATGGTAATACTAGAGATCTGAACTGGATCCAGTCTCTAGCCTTGCATGACAAGAGCATAATCCACTGAGCCATCTTCCCAGCCCTTTTATACCATCTTAACAGAAGAAATACCATGATTGGTTTTGTACTTTTTTTCTTAGTCAAAGTTTTTATAACCCTCCATTTCAGAATTTAAATGAAAAATAATGAGTCTAAAATTTGTCTTAAGCAGACAAAGAACAAATAGCATTGAGTGAATATGCCTAAAACATATAGACAATTAGTTATAAACAAATAGAATGTTGTTTTAAAGCAGGATCAAAACACAAAACGATATATTTTGATCAAATGCCTTGCTGCTTCAACAATGATGATGAACAGAACACATTGGAAAGCTTTGCTTCGTATTTTTCCTGCTTTGAAAGTAATATGCATTGTCCACTTGTTATTTCTGGTTGGGAAACAGGGACTCTGGATAATTTTGCAAAGTGGCTCAATAGCTTCTCACATAAATTCTAAAGATTCATTTTTGTACATTTTCTATTACCCAGTCTAGTGTAAAAAAAATCATATGATTTCAACATGAAATGGCATAAAAAATGTTGTTATGCCCTTCCTGGTTGCCAAGTCCAGTGCAAGAAAGTAAGATTGCTGAAATCCTTTTCTTTGAGATGAAGAGTGAGTTCTTCCAGCAGGGGGCAGTGTTCTACAATGAAAGACACTATTATCTGACTAAGTAGAAATATTTTACCCACCAAACTGCCCTCTAAATACTTGTTTATGTCCATATATTAATGCTACTCTTACTTTTGGTTAGAGAAGCTGTCCTTTTCCTATGGTGGTGACCACTGGGGAGACCCAAAAATTCATCCTTGTGCTGAGAAGAAAGGACAGTGGTGTGTTCAGTACTGATACAACATTATCACAAGCTTCAAGACTCTGGTAACATTGTGGAAGAGGTGGTGGAAAGAATGTAAGAGTCAAAAGAAGGGGAGGAATGTGTAGCAATACTGTATTACAGACACAAAGTAGCCATGGTTTTCCTGACCTCAAAGTGGCTGATGCTACCTACCCAAGACCTGCATAATATGAGGGAAAAACAATGACATCAAAAAAGAAGAGAGGCTAGTAGGAAAGAGGAAAGGATTTGGTGGAAGGAGGAGTTGTGAATGGGAAAAGGGAGAATGGTGGGAGGGGACCATGGTCATGATTTGTATGAAAGTTGTCAATAGAATTTTAACAAGAAAGACTCACCTACCTGTGTTTGTTTCCATAAATACATTTGTTGGTTCATTATATAATGTTTAAAAAGCACAATTTACTTTTTGTAACGTTAGTAGCAGCTGGTGTTTCATTTTAAAATGATGCTCTCTATCATATTTCATTTTTTTAAAAAATTTATTTATTTATTTATTTGAGAGTGACAGACACAGAGAGAAAGACAGATAGAGGGAGAGAGAGAGAATGGGCGCGCCAGGGCTTCCAGCCTCTGCAAACGAACTCCAGACGCGTGCGCCCCCTTGTGCATCTGGCTAACGTGGGACCTGGGGAACCGAGCCTCGAACCGGGGTCCTTAGGCTTCACAGGCATGCGCTTAACCGCTAAGCCATCTCTCCAGCCCATATTTCATATTTTAATAAAATCAAATAGCAAGACCCTGCCTCAGATTTCAAGAGCTGTTGTTTATATTAATATTTTGTATTACAAAACTAATAAGCCAAAAGATTTTTGAACTAATCCTTCTTGTCTGCATCCTGTGAGTGCTTGGTGGACTTGCTGTTCCCCTAGGTCTAACAGAAGCAACCCTGTTCTGCTGTTTTGAGAGGCATGGTGGCTTTTTGTGGTGTCAACTAAGAGGAAATGCCCTGGCTAGTAGATAATCCTGCAGCACACACTGCTTTTATTTAGGTACTTGATTCTACACCTGGTTCCTTGGACTTTATCCCTTTGGAAGGACCAAGGTCAGAATATTGTGGCCAACTTGAATTCCAATTCAAGCAGAACAGAATATTTGCCACTTTTTAAAATCTATTCTGCTCAGATTCACATTAAAAATTACTTTGGTAGGGTTGTGAGATAGCTTAATCAGTAAATTGCTTGCCTTTAAAGTGTGAGGACTAATGTTTGGACCCCCAGTTCCTGTGTAAATTCTTGGAAGGTGAGGTGGTCTGCCTGCAGTCTTTGCACAGGGAGAAAGTGGAGACCAAGGGATACCCAGGGCAAGCTGGCTAGTTAGACTAGCTGAATTGGTCTGCTTTGACTTGATTTGAGAGACCTTGACTCATTAAATAAATAACAAGGTTTTGAGTAGTAGATGATAATTACCATTGTCACCTACATATACATGCATATATATATGTGTCTGTGTCCCCCACATGTACATGTGTGTGTATATGTATGTGTATGTATGTATGTGTATGTATGTATGTATGTATGTATGTATATATATATATATATATATATATATATATATATATACATATATATATATATATATATATATATGTACATTTATATTACATATGTTTTCAAGCAAGTATCTATGATTGTGTGTTGATTTGTACAGGACAGCCTATGTGTGACAGACTTCTGTCAGAGCATTTGTACACATATAGGCTGTCCCGTACAAATCAACACACAATCATAGATACTTGCTTGAAAAAATATGTAATATAAAATAATAAAACAATAAATATTTAAAAGTAAGATAATGCAAAGATAAAATATTTAAGATTAGAAACTTTTAAAATAAACACAGGAATAATCAATAATATAACCAAATTAAAAATAATATAGCACATAAAGAAATCTACTCAACTCTGAGATCTGGGGAACTTGGTGGAAGTTTCCATCTATTCTCTTATCATCATTTCTTTCTTCAGACAAAGATGCTCAATGTAGTCTGTCTATAGAAGTCAGCCTGACCCTCCACTTGTCCTTGCCCATGTACATGGGTGTTGACCTGAGTATCTTCAGGCCACAATTACGATCACCGCCCCCCCCCCCCCCAGAAAGTACCAGATCCTTTGAGTCAGGTTTCTTGTTAATTTTAGAATAAGTCCTCCTAGCATTGACCTCACTTTATGACATGTTAAGACATGCCCAACTATTTCTTGCCTAAATTCCCTACTGAATCTCCTTCAGCAACTCATTTCATAGCCTTACGATCTATCATGCCCACTTAAAGCCTTTGAATACCAGAGCTTTCTCTTAGTGTGCTTTTCTACTTACTTGATCTCTTCTGAGCATTGGAATCTTGTCTGTGGTTGTGAGGAAGGTGTATCTTTTCAGGTAATTCTACATGTAACAATTTAAAGAGGAGTTTTGTTTTTTAAATATACATTTACAAGTGTAGTCATGCATCAGGTGACAACAGAAATAGATTCTGAGAAATGTGTCTTTGGGCAATTTGATCATATGATGTTAGCACAAAGTATGCTAACATATGCCTATAACATAAGTAGGTGCTCATGTGAGATGACTCTCATAATATCTAGGGTTAGATGCAATGCCATTATGTGGCACATGTCTGTACAGTAGTGTACAGAGCAGAAGAAATCCCCCACACAATACATGACATTAGCTTACTAAGTGAATATGCAAATATTTTTGTATCAATTTTTTTAATTTAATTTATTAGTTTTCTTTTCAGTAAATACAGGCAGTTTGGTACCATTATTTAGGCTCATCTGTGATCTACCCCCTCCCATTAGACCCTCCTTGTTAATGAAAATGGGTCGTGCATTGTGGAGTTAGTCCCCAGTTATTGGTATGATAGATGTCTCTGCAAATCATGACCCAACATGTGACTCTGACATTCTTTCCGCCCCCTCTTCCGCAAGATTTCCCTGAGCCATGTTGGGTTCATTTTTGGTCTGCTTCAGTGCTGAGGTGTTGGGGGCCTCTGAGGCTCTGGCTCTCTGATTTGGTAGGCGTTGATTTTTCTCTGCGTTGATCTCCTTCCCCTTTGTGCTGGTATCCGGTTCACAGGAAAACATCACCCTTGCTTATTTCGCCAGTTGTCCTTAGTTTCAGTTGGGCCCCTTTTGAGGTATGTTGGGGCAGCTCTCTTCTTAGGATCTGCATCTATCTGGAAAAGAGAAGCAGATTCTCCAACGGAGAGTAAGTTAGCACCCAGAAAATTGAGATAACACTTACTTTTTTGATAGACAGTATGATAGGTGTAGGCCCTCTTATACCCTGTGATTGATGGTAGCTTGATATTGTAGAGTGGGCTTGTGTTTGGGTATGGTTCTGACTTGTTTCCCAGCTCCAGCTATGGGTCTAGTACCACTGAGTGGATCAGTTAGCCAAATCAAGAGCAATTGATTCCTCACCATGGCTGTGTACCACTATTGCACTTGTGTGGGCATCACATCTGGTTATTTGTTGCTAATTAGGTTAAACAATGTGTTGCTTGGACAGATCTTGGTCATTTCCCTCAGTCACCTATGTAGCGCCTTCTGGCACTAGACATGCTGACTGTCTGGGGACTGACTCTCTCCTGGCTTCCAGCCATGTCATTCCATTTTACGCGTCAGCTGTGTATGGAGTCTTCAGCAATAGGGTCTTACCACTGGCCTTTGGTGGGTCATCAAGTACTCTGACAGAAGTCTGTCATTGTTTTGGGAAAACCTTCACTAGACCCTTACAGGAAACACCTGAACCACAAGACACTGGAGAGGGTAGGATCAAGACTGTATCAAATTTTTTGTATGTGCAATGGGTTCTGAAAGAAATGCAGTGGATTTAGATTAAGATTCTAGGTCTTGAGTTGTGTTAATCTATAAAAGATGCAACACATATGAAGCAAAAATTATGTGCTTGAAACATGATCTTTGAATATGAATTAGTATTTGTATAGGCTCCAGGTATGTCACACCAAAACTGCTTAAGAAATGCCTTTAAAATTCATCTAGATCTGTATCTTGGAAGTCAGACTAAAAGGTGGAACCCTAAGGAGTACCTCACGAGGGGCACCTAAATAGAAGGGTGCTGGAGAGGGTGAGATGAAACCTAACCTCAAATTTCTCCAGTTTCTCTTTCTTCTTTGGCTCTTTCTTTTTTTCTTTTCCCTTGGTGCTGGCCTGTAATTCCCTATATCAAGATATTGTCTACATCTACAATGAGCTGTTGATCAGAGAGAGCTACTAGATCTACCAAAATAAACAAGACAGACTTCTGTCAGAGCACTTGATTACCCACCAGAGGCTAATGGTAAGACCTTACTACTGAAGACACCATAACCTGTTTACACGGACCATGGAGAGACCTAGCCAGAATCTGGAAGAGAGCCAGTCCCCAGACAGTTAGCCTGACCAGTGCTGGAAGGTGCTATTTGAGCTACTGGGGGAAAGTGGCCAACATTTGTCCAAGCAACTCAAAGTCTTAGCAACTCACAGTCTAAGCAACTCAGAAGCAACAATTTGACATGATGCTCATTCAAGTGCAATAGTGGCACAGAGCCATGGTGGGTAACCAACTGCTCTCAGTGGAAAGGAAAGCATATCTAGAACTGGGAAACAAGTCAGAATAATATCCAGATAATAATTCTGTTTTCCATTGTCAAGCT
The DNA here is from genome assembly GCF_020740685.1 of Jaculus jaculus. Classification (NCBI taxonomy): domain Eukaryota; kingdom Metazoa; phylum Chordata; class Mammalia; order Rodentia; family Dipodidae; genus Jaculus; species Jaculus jaculus. Next base: position 1,330,813 of record NW_025423388.1, read on the forward strand.
CCCACTAACCTTGGGCTATAAGAGGTTATACACCTTTTAAATTCTCTCTAAATTAATAATAGTTATCCCATCTAACCAGTGCTGACTTAATTCTCAACTGGAGAATCTGCTTCTCTTTTCAGATGGGAGCTGGACCTGAGGAGATATACTATGCACTTCCTTTTGAGATAGTGTATCTCATTGGTCTGGAACTTGAAAAGTAAACCAGACTATGTATTTTGTGGTATTTCAAACTTGTTTCTTTCAAGGAATGATGATATATGATCAGAGTAAAAAATGAATTTCATCTAAACATTATTACCACTTGGGTCTGGATAGTACTTGGTCATGGGCTGTTTTCTGCATTTTAGGGTATTTAGGAGGCTCCTTGGAACCAGTCCACTCAATGCCATTATGTTCCCCTGGGCCTGACAACCCAAAGCATCTTCAAGCAGTGTCAGATACTGCCTTCTTGAGAGAAGGGGACATGTGTTTATGAGCATAAAGGCCCATGGTTTTGAACAACTAAAGCAAACTATAGAGTACTTACACATTTTATGCAGATGCATGCATATGTGTACACATGTATTATACGTGTGTGGGGGGTGATGAGTATGCCATAATGCCTGTGTGAAGGTCAGAGGACAACCTCGGATATCAGTCCTCTGTTTTCACATTATTTTGGGCAGTATCTCTTGCTTTGCTGCCAAGGCACCAGTCTACCTGGCCCATGAGATTTGGGATTGTCTTGGCTCCACCTCATATTGCCATGGATATATTGTGATTATAGATTCATGTGGAATTTTGTGTGTGACTTTATGTAGGTGCTGCAGATCAAACTCAAGGGAGCAGCTGTTTTGTTGTTGTTGTTTTTGTTTTTGCAAAACAATCTCCTGAGCCCCAGAATACTTACGTTATTTTCAGTTATTCTATATTATGAAATGATGGAATTAATTGCCTTAAGTACTTTTCTTGTTTCTGTGAAAAATAAAATGTCAAGAAGTTACTTAAGGAAGGGAAGGATTTGTTTAGGCTTACAGTTTTGAGGGGATATGATCCATCATGGTGGGAAGGTATGGGAGCAGGAACATGAAACTACTGGCTACATTCAGTCCACAGTGTAGAAACAGAGAGGCATACAGCGGTGCTCAGCTCCTTTTGTCTTTTTATTCAGTGCCAGACCCCAATCCACGTTCAGGGTGAGTCTTCCTTCTGGAAACACCTTCACATATAAATACACATGTGGTGATTCTAAATCCATTCAAGTTGACAATGACAATCATCACAGTAATTACAGATTGCACCAGAGATGTCTATTAAATTTCCAGCACTTCTATCTATGATCTAATAAAGTAAGTTTTGAGAGACAAAAGAAAGTAGCTATGGTTCAATTTTTAAATGTATGTAGAAATATATTTTTGAAAAATAATTTATATTTAAAGGATAACATGGGGGGGCAGGAGAGATTGCTCAGCGGTTAAGGTCCTTACCTGTAGAGCTTAATGGCCCATGTTTGATTCCCCAGTGCCCATGTAAAACCAGATGCAAAAGTGGCACATGCTTCTTCAGTCCATTTGCAATGGTGGGAGTCCCTGGCATGTCCATTCTCTCACTCCTTCTTCTTTTTTTGCTTGCAAATATAAATAAAAGTATTTTAGAAAGATAGCATAGGACTGGGTGTTATTATTGAATTCCATCATTGTTTGTATAAAAGTAATCCCTTTTCTTATAAGTTATCCATGTTATATCATGTAATATTATCTCTGAATAGAATTTGAGAACATCTTGTCAAAATAAAGAATCTTGTCAAACTTCTGAGACTGACATGAGGCTATGGTTATTATAACTGGTTAATAAAACACCCCTTCTTAGTAAGAATTTGGGTACTGGCTTTCCCAGACAGTTTACAGTCAACTAAGGGTTGCTACAACTTCTTTTCAACAGTACCAAATTCCTATCTTTTAAATCCTTTTGAAAATAAGTGCTTAATAAATTCCAGACAACTACAACTATGTTTTTTAAGTTGTAAACAACTACATATCAGTGAGAATAGGTTTGTTTTAACTTCCTATGTTCTATCCTTGGAAAATGAAATCCCTTCTTTACTTATTTCTCTGTGGGTGGTAGGGAAATGTAGGAAACAAATTCACTCAGTATTACTGAGTTCTGTGCTATAGTAGAATCACGGGCTTCATAGGTCCAGATACTTGGAAGGAACTGCAAACATTTTTTTTTTTTGGCGGTCAAATCATTTTATTACAAGTGAAGGTGGGGAGGAGCTGAAGACATCCCTAGAGTCCTATGTCCCACCCAGTATGGATCTCCATGTTCCCCTTGTTGCTCTGCAAACATTTTGTAATGTGTTGTTTGTCCACTATGCAGGTATTTATGGTATTGCCACTATTGAAATATTTTCAGAAATATTTTCTCACACAGAAAACGTTGATTTTGGAAATATTTACTTGGCCTATAAGGCTGCTATTATGCAAGAGGGAAAATGTTTGGGAAATGTATGTTATTTGCCTGCTGATTTTTGCATTCTCTTAGAGAACATATCTGAGATGATGTGTGAGGTATGATCAGTGGGGCAGGTATCCAAGAAATACCAGCTAACCAAATGTGACATGACATGGGCATGACAGGATCTGGAAAAAGGATATGAATTTGCAAACAAAAAAAAAAAAAAAGAGAGAGAGAGAGAGAGAGAGAGAGAGTTGTATAAGGAGAGAGAGAAGGCCTTGAATGTGAAAATTTGTGACAACCTACAGGTATATAAAGCAAGTGAACAGAAGTCAAAAACCAAAAGAGTGTCAAGGAAATAAGAATTCTCTTTTCTTAATTTCATTTTTTCTACACTTTATTTTTATTTATTTATTTATTTGAGAGTGACAGACAGACAGAGAAAGAAAGATGGAGAGAGGGAGGGAGGGAGAGAGAGAGAGAGAGAGAGAGAGAGAGAAAGAGGAGGGGGAAGAGAGAGAATGGGCACTCCAAGGTTTCCACCCACTGCAAAGGAACTCCAGATGCATGCACCATCTTGTGCAACTGGCTTATGTGGGTCCTCGGGATTTGAGCCTTAAAATGGGGTCCTTAGGCTTCACAGGAAGCACTTAACTACTAAACCATCTCCCCAGCCCTCTACACTTTCTTTATGGAGCCCATTGGACACTGACCTAAAAGTCAGTAGGTAGGAGAAGGATGTGTGTGTTGATTAGGCATGTTATAATTTTCTATTGAGCTACAGTTAAGTAAATTTGTTTTTCTCCCAAGGACAAAGCAAAATAATTTTAAGAGCATCAGTGGCATATTTTGTGAAAACAAAAAAAAAAGTAGTGGTGGTTGAGTTACTAGTGGCAATCAAAATTTGGCAAAATGAATAAAAAATACATGGGTACATAGGAAAAGAATAAGCAGGTTGATACTTGTTACTCTGGGTAACAAAGTCAAGGAGGGTTTTTATATGCTGGGTTTAGATTTTCACTGCTTCACAGTTTCTCCTGTGATACATTCAGGGCATGTGGAATGACAAATCTAAGTACTCCATAGGCCATGAAAGAAAGCATTATCTCATTTAGAGACGATGGATTGGGAAGTTATGGAGACAGATAAAAACAGTTGGTTTTACTTCTATTCCTCATGCAGTTGGATTTTCTTTGTGTGTTTCTGAGGTAGTTTTTTGTTCTAGTCTAGGTTGACCTGGAATTCACTATGTACTCTCAAGGTGGCCTCAAATTCATGGCAGTCCTCTTACCTCTGCCTCCTGAAAGCTGGGATTAAATGTGTGCACCACCAAGTCTGGCTGTATTTGTCTTTTTAAAGATGGCCACCTAACCAAACATACACATATGTATTTATATATACACTATATAAAATATATGTTATATATACACTATATAAAATACATATTATATACATACTACATATAATATATTACATATACACACCACTGTTGTCTCAGCTTTATGATTTCGTTATTCTTTAACCCTGCTGTCAGTTATTTGAGTGGGAATGGCTAGTGCTCTGTGACCTGGATCACCTTCTTTCTGATCTGGTAAAGTACCATTGCCAGAACTTTTCCTTTCTACCAGCACATCTCAAATACTTGGTGAGAGCATCTTTGGGGGAGAGGCAAGGCAATCTGAGGCCATGCTTCATTCAATATGGGAATGGCTAGGACCGTGCTGTTTGAGAATCTCATTAGCATTAATTAGGTATCAACATTGTTTCTGGCAGTTCTTTCCAGTCAAGGAATCACTTTCCAGTCTTAGCTGGAGACAATGACTGAAGAGCCAGGTGCTACAACTCGTTTTCTCTTAGCCTTTCAGCTGATGTGAGTAGCCAGTAGTGCTGTCCGTGAGCAATAAACCATGACTTTTAGGGGAAAAAAGGAGGGCTCTTCATTCTCTCCTTTTCTTTTCTTTTCTTTTCTTTTCTTTTCTTTTCTTTTCTTTTCTTTTCTTTTCTTTTCTTTTCTTTTCTTTTCTTTTCTTCTTTCTCTCCCTCTCTCCCTCCCCTTTCTTTCTTTCCTTCCTTCCTTCCTTCCTTCCTTCCTTCTTTCCTTCCTTCCTTCCTTCCTTCCTTCCTTCCTTCCTTCCTTCCTTCCTTCTTTCTTTCTTTCTTTCTTTCTTTCTTTCTTTCTTTCCTTCTGAGGTAGGGTTTCACTCTAGCCCAGGCTGACCTGGAATTCACTATGTAGTCTCAGGGTGGCCTCGAACTCATGGCAACCCTCCTACCTCTGCCTCCCGAGTGCTGGGATTATAGGTGTGGGCCGCCACAACTGGCTTCTTTTATTTTCTTAATCTGTCCATCTACCTGCTGCTTCTATGGACATGATGATCTTTGCAGTCTTGGCCATTGCCACTGTGTTTTCTTTTCCTTGATGAAACTTTGATTTTATTTTTTAAATGTTTTGTCGACAATTTGCATAAGTATAAATAATAAACCATGATACTTCCCTTCCACTACCCCTATTTTCTCCCTCCTAGATGCACCCTCAGTTGAATTTCTTCTTCTTTGCAATCAGTCTCTCTTCTATGCTGACATCATCATTTTCCCCCTCCTATTACGATGGTCTTGTGCAGGTGTTCTCAGGCACTGTGAGGTCGTGAATATCAAGTCCATTTTGTGTACTGAACACAACATATTATAAGCAATACTACACTTCCTTTGGCTGTGTGTTTTTAGAAGTTGCTGTATACTTAGGGGGAAGGTGCCAGTCAAATGAGGTCATTAATCTCCAGTAGAAAGTGATCTCTTGTGTTCTTTCGCTTGTGACTCAGCAGAAATGCTACTAGCTTAAATGTAAGGGACCACACATTTCTTTTCACCTGACAAGTAAAAAATCTTGGTGGATGATAATTTGGGTGGCCCCTTACTGAATTAGGTATGATCATTTCCAGCCGTTTGTGTATTACCAGATCCCTTGTATAGTATGCTGTACAGGGACACTTCTCAAAGAATACTCAGTGAATTTATCTATTGTGAGCATGCATTGTTCTTCACAAAACTCATGGTATCTTAAATGTGGTATGGGGGACGTGAGGTGTTTGTCAGCATGGATGTCAGTATTTTTTTTTCAGTAATTCAATAATTTATTCCACTAAAAAAGTGTGTAAAAGTATATAGCTCTCATCCACAAGGTATATATGAATGACATTTAAAATGGAGGTCTTTCGTTATTGTTTCTTTTTTTTTTAATTTTTTATTTTTATTTATTTATTTGAGAGCGACAGACACAGAGAGAAAGACAGATAGAGGGAGAGAGAGAGAATGGGCGCGCCAGGGCTTCCAGCCTCTGCTAACGAACTCCAGATGCGTGCGCCCCCTTGTGTATCTGGCTAACGTGGGATCTGGGGAACCGAGCCTCGAACCGGGGTCCTTAGGCTTCACAGGCAAGCGCTTAACCGCTATGCCATCTCTCTAGCCCTATTGTTTCTTTTTATCAAAGTCTTTAGTGTACTGTTCCAGCGCTATACTATAGTTTTGAATGAACCTCACATATTTTTGTATTCTTTCAAATTGTTTGCTATATATAAAAGAAGTTCACTGCAAAATGCTTGAAGGAAAAAGAAACAAAAGAAATTCAGAACTTCCCAGAAATGTACAGCTTTTACATTTAAAAAAGGTTCTGAAATATACACACAAGCATGCCGGACAATCCCTCCTTCTCCCCGCCCCGCTTCTCCCTTTCAGTTCAAACCATGGTTAAGAGTTCTAATTTCTGCAGAATTTCCAAAATTAAAAATTAAAAAAAAAATAAAATAACTTCTCACTCTGTAGCAAATCCAGGGGTTGTACATTTCAGGTTGATTCTGTAAAAAACTCACAAGTAAAATATTGCATATTTAAGGGAAATATCATACAGGCTTTTCACACAGAAGTACATAATAGGATGTTTTTAGAAATCTATTGCAATTCATTTATTTTTGCACAAAAAAGTATAAATAAATATGTCACCAGCTTCTCTTAACTCAAAATACTTAAATAGAAGACACCCGATGAAAACTACCCTTTGCTGCCTTAAAAAATTTTTTTGTAGAAATTTTTTTTCTTTTTGTGCTTAGAATTAGGTTTCTAAGGAAGAAAAGTCCCTGCATTAAAAACAGCCCATTAAAAAAAAAAATCAAAGTTCTGATGAATTCTGGGAAAAACAACCCCAAAGTGGTAAAAGATTACAAATATGTACTTTACAGTTTGTCTTCTCACTAAGATAACTGCACACAATTTACAATCTTTATCATCTTATGCTCTTCAAAAGCCTTGAGAATTTCCCTTTCTGATTAAGAAAAAAATAGCACTGCGATATTTTTAAAGTCAATTTTACACTGTACACATTAGATACAAATGGTTTGATATATCAGATTTTTTTAACCTATGCATTGTGAAAATTGACCCTTTCCCCTTCAATTGGTGGATCAGAGAACAAAATTATCCATTTGCAAGTTATTTCTCTGTTTTCACATTCCCACCACACTTTTTAATATGTTTTAGGATGCCAATATTTGTAGTAAGGTTTAAACTTGTAAGGAATCTGTCTTCAAATCAAGCTGCCTATTAGACTTTATTCAAAGTTTGGGAGATGCTGAGAACTCTTGTCACCGGTGTGTGAGTAGGACAGAGATGAATTCATTCCACCTTGAAATGCTATACACAGGGTATAAGTGGCTAGTCAACCAGGAGCATTTGAAGTCGAAGATCAGAAGAGTGCTCTGCAATGGAGCAGGGATGCAGTCAGCATTTCAGCACAGAACCTCCATCCTGGAAATATCACCTCATCCAGCAATAATGCAACAGCTATCAGTTTCTTGGAGGAATGAGAACAATATAGTTATATAGTTCATAGGAATAGTGTCATGCTTTACTTCAGCACTTCACAAATATCTTAAGCTATAAATTAAATTTAAATTTCCTACTATTATCATCCAGTATCTTCACCGTTCTGTTATCTATAATTATTAAATAATGTATTATGACATTCACAACATCTTTGAATCTTTGTTATTGTTACCATCTCATTAAAAGCATAAAAATATGTGAGGTTGACATTTTGCATTTCTGTTTTAAGTGACTGTCAGCAGAATTATCAAAAGAATTCTTCAAAATAGCTGGGCGTGTTGGTGCACTCCTTTAATCCCAGCACTTGGGAGGCAGAGATAGGAGGATCACTGTGAGTTTGAGGCCACTCTGAGACTACATAGTGAATTCCAGGTCAGCCTGGGATGGGCTACAGTGAAACCTCAAAAGAAAAAAAAACATTCATCAGAATAAATTCTGTTGACCTGGCTAATAGTTGTTATTTAAGAAATTCTATGTATGTGGTAGTAAAAGTAAGTTCATTTGCAAATATCAATCGGTGCAAACATTATGGATGTATATGTGTGGAAGTATGAGTTATATTTCAAAATGACACAAACTAAACTTGGGTCAGCAGAGATGACACAATTCTGAAATAATTTTTAAAGTTGAGGCTAAGAGAAAGACATGAGAAAGGGTAGAAGGAGAAGCAGTGCTTCTTCAAATGGTGAGCAGCTGCTTCTTATAGGGCAGTTTTGAAAATCTGTGGAGGGAATTTAGTTGTTTCAGTGGAAAGAATATCCCACAGGTATTTACATGTGTGAAGAACATCTCATGTCTCCACAACTTTTGAGAGACCTTCTAGAAGTAATGGTACATGATTGTCATGTCACTCACTGCTGAAGAAATCGCATCACTTGTACCTCTTTCTATCTGAATGTTCCACAGATGACAAAATGTATATACTGATGGTATATTTATAGCTACTTGCAAATTCATTTTCATACCTTTCAAAATAAGAGTTTATAGAAGTATTTAGTTCAACAATCTTTCCATACATGTAATGTTTTTATTATAGAATATACATATATATTATCCTATATTCATCACTTTTGTTAATCATACATTAATTCATTTACAGTAGGCTTTCCTTATAAACAGTTTTGCTTTCTCCAAGTTTAATTACTCCCAATCAATAGCAATCTGAAAATGTTAGTGGAATGTTGCAGAAATAAACAATGTATGAATTTTTTAAATTTTTGTTTATTTGAGAGCAAGCGAGTGAGCGTGAGAGAGAGCCAGAGAGACAGAGAGGCAGATGGAGAATGAGAATGGGTGAAACGGGGCCTCCAGCCATTGCAAACAAACTCCAGACGCATGCTCCACCTTGTGCGTCTGGCTTATGTGAATCCTGGGGAATTGAACCTGGGTCCTTTGTCTTTGCACATGAGTGCCCTAACCACTTAGAAATCTCTCCAGCTCAACAATTTATACATTTAAAGTTTATATAGTTTCTAGTAGAATCACAGATTTAATCATCACCCTGATTTATTCTTCCTGTTACATAAAACATCCTTTTATGCAACGTATCCACACTGTATATCCTACTCACTGAACATCATCAGAACAACATGAGCATAGGATCATCCCACGCAGATACACCACCTTCTTACATACAGTGTGGCAGGCAGTAGCCTAACATTATACCACAATGCTACCCCATATATGCACCTCACCACACCCCATCCCATCCTATCTGTTCCTCAAACATCAAATTATCTTGCCTGTACTTGTAATCCCACAGCTGGGGAGTTGGGGATGGGTGGACCACTGCAGATGTATGGCCAAGTAGTCTAGTCTAATTCATGATTTACAGGCCACTGAGAGAGCCTGTGTCACGCAAGCTGGGGAGAAGGGGTCTTTGTGTACAAACCTTTTATAAAAAAATCAATAAATTAAAAAATAAATAAAAAAGTAGGTGGTGAACACACATACAGAGAAAAATGCTGTTTTATATATATGGGATGTATCTATCACCATTTTGTGTAGTTTCAGAAATATATTAGGTATGTAGAAGTTAGCTTCCATGGATAAGTAGTATTGTTAACAGCCTCACTCTATAGCCCTTTGGCATTATGTCCAAGCAGTAAGACATGTTAAAGTGTCATTTCTTATAATTTATTTGTTTTATTTCTGATTAACATTTCAAAGGGCCTTACTTCCTTTAACATCTATGTCTATAGCATTGTAGATTTCATTTCTTGAGAGCTAGACCAGACTAAGGAAACACCTCTATATGCTAAGAAGCTCTCCCAATAGAATTACAAGAAAACAAGAGGCCCAGTATGACAGTAAAGAGGCATAAAATAAAAGCTGTCCCATGTAGAGGAGCAGGATAGGAAGTCCCACTGGTTAAGGCCTAAGTGAGAAAATATGAGGAGACAGGAGAGTGTTGCAATGGAGCATCTCTTAAAGGTAACACACACACAAAAAAATTAAGGCGTGCTCCAGAGATAGTTTAGTAGTTAAGTTGCTTGCCTGAAAAACCAAAGAACCTATGTTAAATTCCCTATGACTCATGTCAGCCAGATGCACAAGGTGGCACATGTATCTGGAGTTCATTTGCAGTGGTTTGAGGCCCTGACATAGACATTGTGTCTCTCTCTCTCCCTCTGCCTCTCTCTCTCTCTCTCAAATAAATAAAATAATAATTTTAAAAACTAAAAAATAAATAAGCAGATTTTCTAAGATCAATAAAAATTGTCCATTAAGGCCAAGGGAAACTAAGAGAGTTCCCCCTCAGTCTTGCTTCTATTAGTGTGTACGACAAACATTGAGATCATTTTATTGTTATTCATTTATTTGAATGAGGGAGGGAGGGAGAGAGAGAGAGAGAGAAAGAGAGAGAATGAGCACACCGGCACCTCCAGCTGCTGCAAGCAAAGACACTGGCTTGAAAGTTAGTTTCATGTCAATTTTAAGAAATATGCCTGACAGTGTTACTAATGAGGACACTTCATTTGTTAAATAGTTTTTACATGTATCTTGAACTTGACAAGTGCAATTGCCTTTACTTATTGTGTACATGTCATTTACTCATACACATATTGTAGCATTGCTAATTAATGTATTCATCAGCATATTAGCATTTTCATAAAAGAATTTCTTTTTACATTTTTAATGTATTTTTAACAGATTACACACTTTTAAAAATATTTTTAAAATTTATTTATGAAAGAATAAAAAACAGATAGAGAGAAAGAGAGAATGGGCATGCTAGGGTCTCTAGCCACTGCATAGGAACTTCAGACACACGTGCACCCTTGTGCATCTGGCTTATATGGGTCCTGGGGAAATCAAACCTGGGTCCTTAGGCTTCACAGGCAAATGCCATAACTGCTAAGTCATTTCCCAGTCTAGATTATACCCTTTTATTCCCTCTCTCCTGTTCTCATTTCCCTGGGGCCCTCCTCTGTGAGGTTATGGGATTTACGATGGAGTCATGAAGGCCTCAGCCAGTCCCAATGAAATAGTTGGGGGACTGTGCCTCAAGGTATTTCCACCCACTCTGTGGTTCTTACAATATTTCTATACTGTCTTCCACAATGTGCCCTGAACCATGGCAGGCCTGTTGGCAGCCTGATTTAGTATTGAGTTCTTTGCAAAGCCTTGATTTCAGCTTTTATAGGTTATACTTGACCACCATGTTGGCTGCCATTACCCCAGAGGTGGTTAACAAGTTATCTGTAAGAGCAGTGTTCGTGGCACCGCTTCCTCCATAAGTTCTCCTGGGCCCAGGCAGATGTGGCAAGTCTTGTGGTGGGCAGTTGGTGATCTTCTTGTCTTATTGATGGATCTTGACATTCCTCCACTTTCTATACCATCTGTAAAATAAAGCAGATTCTCTAACCAAGATTGAGAGCAGCTTAGGTTACAGGGGGTATGCGAAGTTATTTGAGTTGTTTTTTTTTTTTGTATGCAAGCCCACTCTTCTTCTCCAGTGAACAATGGGGGCTTATCTGAGGTATGATTTTTCTGGCCATGGGAATCTGGCTTGGTTTTCAGCACAAGGTATTAGTTCCCTCTCACTGAGAAGGCCCCATGTCCAATCAGGGAACACTTGGTTTCCTACAGAGGCTGTGTACTGTTTTTTTACAAGTATGTACTTCATGTTCAGCTGGTTGATTTTGTTGTCTGCAGGGCCCCCTGCTTATTCACGCTGTTAGTGACCATTTTCTTCCAGCCACTCTCATGATGCTTTCCAATACTATGGGGCTAGCCAGGAGGGAGCTCATTTCCCTTTCAGTTACAGCATAGTAGTCCAGTGCCCTGTGACCACAGTATGTGGCCATCACATCATTGCTGTATTTCTTTATTCATGCATGGAAACTTAGGTTGACTCCATGTCTTGACTACTGTGAGTAGTGCTGCAGTAGACATGTTAACAGGTGTCTTTGCTTTGGATATGTATTCACTTGTGAGACGTCTCAGCCAAGGTGTTAAGTGTATTTATTTACTATTTATGCATGGGATAGAAAGAGGGAGAGAGAGAGAGGGAAAAGGAGAGAGAGGAAGAGAGAGAGAGAAAATATGAATGAGTGGGTATACTAGGGCCTCTAGCCACTACAAATGAACTACGGACACATGTGCATTTAACCTTATGTGAGTATTGGAGAATTAAACCTGGTTCCTTTGGCTTTGCAGGCAAGTGCCTTAACTGCTAAGCCACCTCTCCAGCCATATTTTCTTCTTTTTTACTTATTTATGTTAGGTACTGGGAAATTGAACCCAGACTATCAGGATTTGCAAGCAAGTGCTTTTAACCATCTCTCCAGCCCTATACTTTCTCCTTTAGGTTTTATAGTTTTTGTTTAAATCTCTAAAATATTAGAAATCAATATTAGCATTTGATATAATGTAAAATTCTAAATCTGTTTTATTTTACCTAAATTACAAATCAATTATCCTGGTACTGAAAGAGAAATAGGAGGAATCTAGCTACTTTTAGGCCATTTCAGTCAGGAACTGAAGCCCAGAGGAAACAGATGCCACCTTGCCCTGGCATGAATGGAACTCTTGGCGGGAATGGAACTTGTGTCTGATCAATACTGATCTACAACAGCTACAGTGGCCTCTGCTGCTCACACTCTTCAAATTTACAAACCAATCAGGGGTCTTCTCTTTACATACCTGAATATGACAAAAGAATAATTTTTCTTTAAAAATTGATTTATTTGAGGGAGAGATAGGCAGAGAGAGAGCAGTTAGACATGACAGGACAAACTCCAGATGCATGCACCATCGTGTGCATCTGGCTTACCTGAGTCCTGGGGTATTGAACCTGGGTCCTTTGGCTTTTCAAGCAAGTGTTTTAACTGCTAAGCCATCCCTCCAGCCCATGGATATATTTTCAATAGACTATAAAGGCCTATTTGTGCTGTGTTCCAATCTCCCTCTCTCCTTCTCGCCCCCCATCCCATTGCTCTGAGATTGTGATCACTACTTGGATACATGCGAGTCTGGTGTTCCCAAGATCAGAGTACTATTTTTTGGACTGAGTAACTTTTTTGCTTGTCTCTGCTTTATACTTTGGGGTGGCTTCTCACTTTAATTACATGTATAATTTTCCTCTGATCTCTGAATCTACCATGTGTATATTTCTCTTACAGTTTAGATCTGTTAGATAGCTAACTCTAGGCCTGTTACCTGCTATGACCTGTGTAGTTTCTCTAAACCCTGGGTATCCATGGCAGTAACTCTTTTTAATCATTTCTCATCTAAATTTCTTGGTTTCTGCTTTGATATTTTCCCTTTGCTAGTCTTTGTTAAGCCACCACCATTTGCCCTTTTAACTTTCTTCCATGCAGAAGCTGATGGTCGACCCTCTGTATCTCTTTTAAATCTCTTTACGTAAGCACCTAGGTTCTGTCTTCCACATGTTCACGGCTCTTCCTCAGCCAGTTCTCTTCAATGAATCTCACAGAATATGCTGTGTTTTCCACGTAAGCACATGTTTCCTTCGTTCCATCTGTGCATGACTGTCCTCTAGCCTTCTTCTTAGATTCCCATTTTCCTTAATACACCCCACAATTTGTAATTCCTCCCTAAATCATTTTTTTTTTTCTGAAGCAAGCCCAACAGACTGGCCTTTTTTATGAGCAAGAGGGGGAAGGGACAGAGGGTAAGAGAGAGAGGCATCCTGACACTGCCACCAAACTCCAGACAAAGTGTGTGCCGCCTCGTGTGCATGTGCAATCTTGTGTGCTTGCATCACTTTGTGTGTCTGACCTATATGGGACCTGCATAGTCAACCAAGGGTCCTTAGGCTTTGCAGGCAAGTGCCTTAACCGCTAAGCCACCTCTACAGCCCCCTAAATCAACTTAATAATTCACAATTTATCTTTATTGAGCCCATTTTTATGAATTCATTGTTAAGATTTGGGTTTATAAACTGGGGAACCCTTCCTGAAACCCAACGTTCTGTATCAGTACTATGTATGTTGTATTAGGCAGTGCCTGAGAAAAGTCTTTACAATCATTGATTTCCATGATCTCTCTTACATGCTACTCAGTTCATATTTTGTTAATGCTCATGGAGTCTTCCAACTGAGAAATAGCTCAAAATTTCAATTAACAATATTGAGATTCAGATATTTTAAATAGGCATCAGACTATAAAGCCATCTTTTTGATTTTATGTTTGAATACCTATTGCTTACTAAGGTTATTTCAAAATTTCTTTACTACTAGATTTCAGCTATTTTCACAAATTTCTAATAATTTTCTATTTCTATATTTTCATTAAAATACAGTAAAATCAAATTTGTGCATAAACAAAATTTAAAATTCTTTGGTCCTCTGCTTTTACTTGGTTGCTTGGAAAAGTGAATGTTTAGCAATCTGAGAGAGAGATTTTGGTGGTTTGTGAAAAAGTATTTAACCCATCTCAAATATTAGGCACTTTTTTATCCATAAGCTAAAGGTGTTATTGTCCAAGAAATATCAGTGAATAGTACTATCTTCCTAATCTCAGTGCTTGAAATGAAATGCTTCTAACTGGATCATCCAGAGAAGGATTACTTATCTACTTCATTTTATGTCTGTATGTATATTGTGTACTTGCATGTGTTTGCTCATATGTGTGTGGGTAGTTGTGTGTGTCCAAGTGTTCATGTGGAAGTCACAGATTGATATCAGAGATTGATGCAGCTGCCTTCCATCATCACTCTCCACCTTGCTTTTTAAAGAATTAATTTATTTATTTGAGATGGGGGACAGATAAAGAGAGAATGGGTGCACCAAAGACTATCCACTGCAAATGAACTGCAGATGCTTGTGCATCTGGCTTTACATGGGCACTAGGAAATCAAACCTGGGACCTTTGGCTCTACAGGCAAGCACCTTAGCCACTAAGCAATCTCTCCAGCTCTCCACCTTATCGTTGAGTCAGGCTTTCTCACTGGATACACAGATCACTGCTTCAGCTAAACTACCTAACCAGTAGTTCCCAGAGATCCCCTTGTCTCTGCTTTTCCAGTGCTGGGATTACAGCCGTGTATCATCATGCCCAGCCTTTTTTTTAAGACTTTACATTCTATAATTTTATACTTTTAAAACTTTTAATCAATAATTTCAGTAAATATAGGCAATATACCATAATTGAAATCCTCTCCCACCATTCCTTCTTTCTCCCTCTATTGCAGTGAACTTCACTTGGTGGCAGAAAACACCTGGCCAAAGAGCAGTTTGTGGGAGGAAAGGGTTTATTTTGGCTAACAGACTTCAGGGGAAGCTTTATGATGACAGAGAGAAATGATGGCATGAGAAGAGGGTGGACATCACCTCCAGGCCAACATCAGGTGGACAACAGCAACAGGAGAGTATACCAACACTGGCAGGAGGAAGCTGGATATAACACCAATAAGCCTACCCTCAACAATAAATCTTCTCCTGGACTCTCCAGTTCATCATTTGTCGCAGGCTGAGGTCCTAGCATTCAGAACACACGAGTTTTTGGGGGGGGTGTGCACCTGAATCAAACCAACATACCCTCCCAAGCCCCCCTCCACTGAATCCCTTCTTTCCAATTAATTTATCTTCTATTTTGATGCCATCATTTTCCCTCCTACTGTGAAAGTCTTTTGTAGGTAAAGTCAGCCACTGTGAGGTCATTGAAGATTAAAGCCACTTTGTGTCTGGAAAACAACATTGTAACCAGTCCTCCCCTTCCCTTTGCATGGTAAATTATTTTTGCTAGTAATACTATTATTTATATTTTATGTTTAGTTTTGCCATTCTGTAAGCCTTTAGGTAAGATAGAAAATGACAATACCTATAGATTTCTATAAGAATTACCTATTTCTGAGTTTTAAATAGTATGGAGCTTGATGTTTTAATAGTTAATAAAGAACTCAATATATTATTGTCCAATCTTAATTCTAATATTTTTACAATTATTTTGATTATTTTCATTATTTTTTTTACTATATGCAGCGTGCTTATATTCCTTTCCACCAATATAAAGGAGATTCTTCTTTGCACAAAATTATAGAGGACACATAATTACTGATTTCCTACTGAATATTACATTTAAATTTAAAGAGTATATGTAAATTTGTTTGTCTTCAATAGTCATCATAACTAATGAGTCTCTTATTTATTTATCTATTCATTTATTGGCCTTTTTGTTTATAGGTGGGTGTGTGAGGGCCTTGCTTTGTAGCTCTAGCTGGCCTGGTACCCAATATCCCCTCATTAGTTGTGTCAATCCTCCTCCCTCAGCCTCACAAGTGGCAAGCAAGATTACATGGTAGAGCTGTGTTGCTTTTGTTTTTTACTATTTATTATTTTTTTCAGTTATTATTGTTTGCATTGGTTAGAGTTTTGTTAGTGAACTCTTATCGAATGGCAGGCATTCCAAGAATTATTTTTATGTAATACAACTTTTTTTTTTTTTTTTTTTTTTTGGTTTTTCGAGGTAGGGTCTCACTCTGGTCCAGGCTGACCCCTGGAATTAACTGTGTCATCTCAGGGTGGCCTTGAACTCATGGTGATCCTCCTACCGCTGCCTCCCGAGTGCTGGGATTAAAGGCCTGCGCCACCACGGCCGGCTTTAGTACAACTTTTTAAATAACATTTGTGTTGTTTATCCTGTTAATGCATTTGCTGGTTACCAGAATTCTTTTCATTTTTAACAATTAATTTTGCAACATTTAGGTTTATTGTTGCAGTCAGGTTTTCATTGATGGTAGAAATCACCTGACCAAGATCAGCTTTTGGGGAAAAAGAGGTTTCTTTTGGCTTACAGACTAGAGGGGAAGCTCCATGATGGCAGGGAAAATGATGGTATGAGCAGAGGGTGGACATCACCTCCTGGCCAACATCAGGTGGACAACAGGGACAGGAGAGTGTGCCAAACATTGGCATGGGAAAACAGGCTATCACACCTATAAGCCCACCCACAACAATACACTGCCTCCAGGAAATGTGAATTCCCAAATCTTCCATTAGCTGGGCACCTAACATTCAGAACACCTAAGTTTATGGGGGACACCTAAATCAAACCACTGCATTAGTGAATTCTTATTGAATGAAATTCTACATTGACTTCCCAGAATTATTTTTAGGTAGTTCAACTCATTAAATAACATTTTTGTTGTTTTTCCTGTTAATGCGTTTTCTGGTTACCAGAATTCTTTTAGTTTTTATCATTTAACTTTGCAACATTTAGACTCATGCACTACTAGGGTGGTTTCTATAATTACTTTTGCATGGATAATGTACCTGCAATTCCTTGTATTTCTTACAAAGTTCTTTTCATGGCTCACATTTCCTTCAGGGCAATTTGGATAATCTGAGTGTTCCCAGATTATGAGATGCTTTTGTTTGTTTGCTTGTGTGTCTGCTTTGTACTTGGCTGTGCAACTTGAGTCAGTGATTTGGGTCCTTAATATAGTAGAAACATTTTAAACCATTCTGAACTGGTGAGTCTTGTTGGCCTGGCATACCTCTGCAGTGAATTATATTAAGTGAAAGTGGGACATGTGGTCTTTATGACATATATGTTAAGATGCAAGGATTTCTGCATGTCACTGTCATTTTGTTCTGGGAGAAATGATTCCCACAAGATCATGGCAATAGCAAATTATACTGAGGAAACCTCCCAGCTCCTACTTGTTCCCTGCACCAGCCCTCAAAAATCTATGTGTGCTTCTCAGATCTCTTTCTGTCCTGGGAAAGGATCAAAGTTTCATTCTTCACTCTGTGATCCTCTGCACTGAGAATAGAGAATGGTTCTTTTGATTTGGTGATTTCCATCCTTGAATGGAAGTAGAAGGCTGGAGGAGGAGGGCAGGACACTGGAGGAGTACACATGGCACTCAGTGTCCTCTTTTCTGAAGCACATTTTTCTTTGTTCTTTTTCTAAATCATCTCCTCCCACAATCCCTTTCCCCCCCTCCCAAGCGCACCCTCCAATAAATGCTTTTTTCTTTTCAACTAGTCTTTTCTTTTTGCCTATTTTGACGTCACCATTTTTCCATCCTATCAGCCAATTTTGTGTAGGTAGTAACATCCATTGTAATGTAATCAATATCAAGGCCAATTTGTGTCTAGATGACAGCACTGTAAGCAGTTCTCTCCTTCCTTTGGCTCTTAACATTCTTTCCACTATGTCTTCTTCAATGGTCCCTGATCCTTGGAGTATGTGATAGAGATGTCTTCTGATCACATTTTTAAATCTATGTTGTTGAATCGAAATAGATGAATATTTTTGAATTTTGGAAGGAAAACAGGGATATCCAGCGTTGAATTAAACTAAAGAGAAGCCAAATAACCATTCAAAATACCAGCCTCAAAGCAATGAAAGAGCAGTGTTTAAATTATGTTAATTCCTGCTTGTCTTAAATATCTGCACAACTGTTTATCCTCATGGAAGCGATCTCATAGCTTTTCCTAGATGTATTAGAAAAGAAAATATTGCTTTTATTAAGTAAAGATACTTTTGGCTTAATTTCAAACTCTGAGGTAGTTCTCAGTTGCCTGAATGATGTTTCAACCATCTCAATTCCTGCAAATGAATAATGCATAGAACAGCGGAATGCACCAGACATTCCCATTTTCTTTATATTCTAAATGTCATTTGTAAGAAGTGATGAATTGAATCTACTCTGATGGTACCAAATAAGTTAGAATGCATGTGTGAAATAGTACTTTTACTGTACAGACATAATGTAATGGAATTTGCTAGTGTCATTTAGTGTTTTTATCCACCTTCATTTAATAAACAATAGTTAGATATTTGGGCATATATTTCAAAACTATGTCAAATGACCAGGCAATCTGTGGTAGCAACTTGCTTTGAGTTAACTTTGGATATATTATTTGCCCTTCCTCTCCTTTCTCTGATTTTCCATTCATTCTCCCCACCCCCTCTTCTCTTTTTCCCCTTTCTTCATTTGGTTCTCTTTCTCTCTCTCTTCTTTGCTGTCAGTTGTTTTCCTCCATCTCTCTCACGTTTTCTATCTCCTCTCTTCACCATCTGTAATATAAGTGGAGATTCTCACTGGCACTTCTAAAAGAATAAGGATAGATGAAGAGCTTTAGTGATGTGATATTTTTTGTCTTCCTTACTTTCCAAAATCATTTCAGTGGGAAACCTTAAATTGCCACAATCTCATTTACAAATTTGGCTACTTTTTTGTCATCATCATTTGCTTGTGTGTCTGCTTTGTCCTTGGCTGTGCAACTTGACTCAGTGATTTGGGTACTTAATATAGTAGAAACATTTTTAACCATTCTGAACTGGTGAGTCTTGAGCATATTATTAATGCTGTGTGTGTGTGTGTGTTGGTATTAAAAGGATACTTGTCTTCTCCACCTTCTTCTTGAGACAGTCTCTTTTGTTGTTTTAACTGCTGCATGTGCTCTACTATGTCTGGCTTGCAAGCTTAGTGTTTTCTTGGCTCTACCTTCCATTGCCATAGGTGCATTGAGATCACAGACAAGTGGACCACTTTGTGTCTGGCTTTATGTGGGTGCTGGAATGGATTGACCTCAGAGGAGCAGTTTTGAAATCAAACACCTTTAAGTACTGCACCTTCTCCTTAGCTCTCTATCTATTCTTTAATAGCTATGTGACTTTGGACATGGGCTTTTCTCAAACTCATTTTCACATTTGTGAGAACTTAGTGACATATGAATCATGTGGTTATTTGCACCATTCAGTTTACTTGTAGCCATTCAAAATATTAGGCACAGCATGTGTTGATAAAGATGTGAAATGATTGTATCAGTAAAAACTTTTTCATGGTTCTAACAAAATAACTGGAATCAACTAAGGGAGAAAGAAGTATCTTTTTTATTTGAGAGAGAGAGACAGAGAGAGATAATTGGTGTGCCAGGGTCTCAGACACTGTAATCAAACTCCAGATGCTTGCACCAACTAGTGGGCATGAGGGACCTTGCACTTGACTCAACTCTGTGTGCCTGGCTAACATAGAATCTGTACAGTAGACATGGATCCTTCAGTTTGGCAGGCAAACACCTGAACCAGAAAGCCATCTCCACAGCCAGAAAGAATGGTCTTGCATGGCTGATGTCTTCAGAGGGCTCAGATCTTGATCACTTGGTATTGCAGTCTGGTTCATATTGTTGGCAGAAATCATCTGACCAAGAGCAACTTTTGGGAGGAAAAGAGTTTATTTTAGCTTACAGACTTGATGGGAAGCTCCATGATGGAAGGAGAAAATAATGGCATGAGCACAGCGAGGATATCACCCGCTGGGCAACATAAGGTGGATGATAGCATGGCCAAGGCCTATGGGGAGAGTACCCCTGGCCAAGCCCTAAAGATGGCGCCTGATGGAAGTTCAGTGCTTGGGACAAACAAGTCCATATTTGGGGGAGTTTGCCATCTCTGCCGCTCATTGGTTTCTGATGCTTGTCTGGAGGGGCTGCTTGGCCTGGAGTGATTGGGCGGAGTGAGTGTGCGAGTGAGTGCACTTATAAGGAAGCCCCGCCCGAGGCTCGGGGGAGATGAAGCTTGAAGTTGCCTGAATAAACTGCTGTAAGAAGAACTGGTGGTTGTGTCTTCCTTGCTGGTCGAGGCGGATGCGACAAGTGGTGGCCTGTACGGGGAACCTGACTCCCCCACCGAAGAGTTCAGAACTTACAACAGTCAGGGGTGAGCACAGGGTAAGTCCCCGGTAAGTTGGGCTTACAACCCCAGGGTTTGGGGAAGGTCCTCAGGAAAATTAGAGGCTATTTAGGACGCCAGGAAGCAGGCGCTAGAAACAACCCCAGGGTTTGGGGAAGGTCCTCAGGAAAATTAGAGGCTATTTAGGGTTGGAATTGAGTAGAGCCACCCTGCAACGTTTCTTGAAGGAATGTGATAAGGAATGTGATACAGCAGCCCCCTGGTTTGCCCTGTCGGGAAACTTGACAGTGACCAGTTGGGAAAAACTAGGAAGAGATTTAGATTTTGCTAGAGAACATGGAACATTTATAAATTGGATTCATCCATATTTAAAAATCCCTAATTATGTCTTAAAGCCACTGTTCAAAATATTAGAGGGAGATACAGCTTTAAATTCACCTAGAATCCTGACAGAAGATGCCCGAAAAGCTATTAATGTTGTTAATGCTACTGCCCAATTACATAGAGTAATAGAAGGAACACCTGTAGATCTTTGCATCTTGCAAACAGTAGAACAGCCCACAGGTGTATTATGGCAGCAAGGTCCTCTGTTGTGGGGAGCATATTCCCATGGCTGTGGCTGTTCTTGCTATTGAAGGACTCCGCTAGTGTCTACAACATTTTGGGTTCATGCCACAGACTCTTATTGTGCCTTATGACAGTTACCAAGTCAGAGTCTTAACTGCAACTATCCATTTTAAGTTGTTGCTTTGATGGAAAAATAGATAATCATTATCCTAAACATCCTCTTATGACCTTTTTTAAATTGCATCTGGTTGTGTTCTATAACGTGACAAAAACCCAGCCTATCGAGTGTTACAATTATAGTTTATTAAAATCTCCCCTCATTTGGTATCAGTCTCAGAGGGTTACTTCCATTACAATTATAGCAGATGGATGTTACACATCAGCTAATCTGTCCAGGCTCTTATCCTCCCAATTGCAGGGAAGCTGGCCTCAAGGTTTTTCTACTCGAGTGGATCTTTCTCTGGCAACTGGGCTGATGACATGGATCTCCGCTGCAGTGAATCATCTAAAAGAGTGGGCGGGCATAGGAGCCCTGGGGGGAGTGTTGATATTAGTTTGCGTGGTGTGCATGTGGTGTGTTTGTCGCCTCAAAAGGGCACAGGCCCGCACCTCTGCCATGATAGCTCAGGCCTTTGCTGCGATAGAAGAAGGACAGTCTCCCCAGATTTGGCTTGCTGCCCTTAAATAGTGGCTTCCTAAGTATTCTTCACACTCAGGGTGCAAGGCAAAGCACTGCACAGGAGGTTGCCTACGAGCAGTTGGGCGACTCTCTGGGAGGCATGTTTGATTGCATGAAGGTTGCACTCATATTCCTTCCCCTGGGAAAAGGGTACTTGCACACCAGGGATCAGACCTCTACCTTCACCCGTTGTGTATCAGCAGTGCATCTTAAAATAATAAATAAGGGGGAGCTGTGGGGGGCCCCTCGGCCCGCATGGCCAAGGCCTATGGGGAGAGTACCCCTGGCCAAGCCCTAAAGATGGCGCCTGACGGAAGTTCAGTGCTTGGGACAAAGAAGTCCATATTTGGGGGAGCTTGCCATCTCTGCCGCTCATTGGTTTCTGATGCTCGTCTGGAGGGGTTGCGTGGCCTGGAGTGATTGGGCGGAGTGAGTGCACGAGTGAGTGTGCTTATAAGGAATCCCCGCCCGAGGCTCGGGGGAGATGAAGCTTGAAGTTGCCTGAATAAACTGCTGTAAGAAGAACTAGTGGTTGTGTCTTCCTTGCTGGTTGAGGCGGATGCGACAGATAGCAACAGGAGTGTGCCTAACACTGGAAAGGGACATTGGCTGTAACACCTGTAAGCCCGCTGTCAACAATACACTGCCTCCAGGAGGCGTAAATTGCAAAATCTCTATCAGTTGGGAACACAGTATTCAGAACACTAAGTTTATGGGGTGCACCTGAATCAAACCACCACATTCTGACTCTGGCCCCCATAAACTGATAATCATTCATGATATGAAATACAGTGAATTCAGTCCAACTTTAAAAGTCTCCATAGTTTTTTTTTTATCAATCCTAATGATGTTCAGACATCCCCATAATTCAAGATCTTTAATCCAAGGCCACAATACCAGAAACTCACCAAAAAACCCCATAATGACACAGAATAAACATTCACACTACAAAAGATGGCATTGTACATAGCAAAGAAATACTCAACCAATACAAGATTTTAAACGGGCAAACATCAAACTCTGTAGCTCAAAGTCTAACAACTCTAGTCAATGAAGTGTCCAAATCTGATAATTTGAACCAGCAAAGAGTCTCTGGAGTTCCAATTCCATCCCTCCAGCTAGGCTTCTCACAGTCCTGGAAAACTTCATCCATAGCTGGCAGCATTCCTTAGCAACCATCTCATGGGACCAGCATCTAAACTTGGTCGCCACTGCAATCCATGGTTCATCCTCACAGCTCCATCAGGTCTCCATGCAGGCATCCAGCAAACCTGCTTCATGTTACCTGTGGCCATTTCCAAAACAGAAGACTGTGTTGCAAATTCATGACCCTCTCTTTCCTGCATTTCTTATATTCCGCAATACCAGGTAATGTACCAATTTGTTAATCCATGGGGTAATAAAGCAAAGTTTGAAGAACAGGACACTCCTTGAACACTCAGGCCCTTTCAAAAGAGTCTACATTTTTCCTGTTGCCCCAGTGCAGGTCAGCTGGCCCAATCTCAAAGGTTGTAATCTCATATAATTGCAGCTGAATGGGCAGAAGATTCAGCCCAAATATTTTATTTCTGTGCCATATCTCTCTGCACATACCAATCCATATCTACACACTGCAACCCTGCACAAATTCTCAGGACATGGCCATAAGAGCAAACCTCTCACACAAACTGCTTAAGTCCAGAGAAAGCTCCTTTTCAGCCCAAAAAGCCAAAATTCAAAGTCCATAGTCTTACTGCATTTAGGTTTTTCAACTTTAACCAGAAGTCCATCAGGTTGTACTTATAGCACTGCAAGCTGTCTCTTAGGTCAAGGTTTCAAATTCATCCACATTCCTCTTGAAAATCAGCTCCAAAAGGCCAAAGGCACACAGTCAGGTGTCTAGTAGCAAATGATACCACTCCTCAGTACCAACATTATTGTTGCAGTCAGGTTAGCTTTGTTGGCAGAAATCACCTGAGTAAGGGCAGATTTTCAGGAAAACAAGGCTTATTTTGGCTTACAGACTCAAGGGGAAGCTCCATGATGGCAGGGGAAAATTCTGGCATGAGCAAAGGGTGGACATCATCCCTTGGCTAACATAAGGTGGACAATAACAACAGGAAAGTGTGCCAAACACTGGCAAGGCAACACTGGCTGTAACATCCATAAGCCCTCCTCTGACAAAACACTGCCTTCAGGAGGCATATGTTCCCATATCTCTATCAGGGAACCCAGCATTTAGAACACCTAAGTTTATGGGGACCCCTGAATCAAACCACCACACTTGGCAAGGCATAGTGAATCTTCCATGAAGCCAAAAGAAAACATGAAGAGGCCAATTCTTTATATACTCTTCAAAATAACTTTCTTAGTGACCTACTTCCTCCCACTAGGCTCAATCTCCTAAGAGCTCATTTATCTATGAGGTCATCAATGGTAAGCCATGGATGCCATCAGAAATTTCATGATACAATCAACTCTCAAGATACCACCATCCACATAATCAGCCTTCTATGTATGACACTTTTTATTGGGCATGTTATATCTGAACTATAACAGTGTACCAGATGCTAAAACTCATAATTTTCAGCAGAAACTCCTCATAGACTATAGCCATATATAACTATAAATAAATGAGTGGATATCCTAAAAGTAGAAAACAGATCATATTTGCTATGGCTTGGTTCTTCTTATGCCAGAACTGTATACATTCTTCTTGACAACCCAACTTTTCTTGCAACTTTTAACTTCATACTTTGCAATTTACTGCCTGTAAATTTTGAATGGTTAGTCTCGTTAAAAGTCTATTTCAGGGCCTGGGGTTAGAAGTTAAAGGATTTTGCTTGCAAAGTCTTCTGGCCCAGGTTCAATTCCCTAGAAGCCACAAAAACCTGGATGTAAAGTGGTGCATGCTTCTGTGATCCCAACGCACATGCCTATGACAAGAGGAGGCATTGTTAGTAGAATCTAATGCTTGTCAGCATTCAGTTGTAGGCTAGAAGTTAATTTACTGTCTCAAGTTAATTTACTTTCACACACACTTATTTGTTCTCTGACTTTCACATGTGTGTGTGAAAGTTTTGAAACAAATCAATTACCATAGACTTGACAATTAAATGCAAAACAACATAGTTTTAAACTAATTAAATAAAATAAAAATTAAAGATCAGTTTTAGTCACTTATCCTACATGATTATTTCTTTCAGCAGTTCTTCTCTAACCCCTTCTCAGCCAAGTTTTGAGCTGCTGACCCATTTTTTCCCTGACTTGATTCTATGTGCTGTCATTGTATTTGAAGTGTCTACATGTTAAGTGTTTACGTTTAGATTTCCCTAAAGATATTAGCCTTGGCTTAACCCTTGTGGTTCTCCACGGTATGAAATAAAGAACACTGCTCAGCTGAAATATCTTAAATCCAGTTGTTTAAGGGGGACAATATTTCCAAGTCATACACTTCAGGTATTAGTTTATATGTTGTGATACCTAATGAAGGAATTATAGTATTATTGGAAACAAATGGGTTTCACAAGTCGGCATAAACCTCATAAGTACATTTATCATTTCAAATCAAGTGAAAATAGTTGTGTTCACTAAAATTATAATATGTTGTCACAAAATCTCAACTATTAACTAGAAAAGTCGGAATTTATTTCTTTATTTGTAAATTGTCCATTATTCAAATGAGAATGTAGAATTGGTAGGCTTTTCCTAATAGCTGTAAAAGAGATTAACTTTTTACTAACTGCAGCTTCTTGCAAGTTACTTTTGATCCAGAAATCTTAGCTGTTCTGACCTAGACTGTTGTCCTGATGATGTTCTGCCATAGCCCTGAAACACTGGGAAGCTGGGGAGGATGCCTGGAGTTTTCCAGTTAGCTAGTGTAGCCAAACTGATGAGCTGTAGTTTAGTGAGAGACCCTGTCTCAAAAAAAAGATGTGGAAAGTGATTGAAGAAGGCACTCAATATCAACCTCTGGCCTTTACATGCACACAAGTGTGTGTTATCTGCACAGTACAGGTACATACATACAAACTTGAATACACATTTGCACACACACAATGCACATGTGAAACAAAGCATCATGAAAAATAATATTCCTTTCAGAATGCTTTTCTAGTAGCTGATTTTGTTGGACATTCTCTGTTCCTATTCCACTCTCTTGGGGATCTTCTTTTGAACCAACTTCTTGGATTCTAGTTTTCCAGTATGGTTGAAACTTGTCATACCAGTTCTTCCCGAAGGAACTGGGTGGTACAACAGCCTTAGGACACTTATCTATGAAGCCTAGGGACAATGATTCCCAACATTACTGCCATATGGAGCTGAAAATCCTTTATGGCAGGGCTGTCATGTGCATTATAAATTGTATAGCTGCATCTGTGATGGTAAGACGACTGCCATACCTCTCAACAGTGAAAGCTAAAAGTGTGTGGAGACATTGTCTAGCTACCCTGGGACACCATTGCACCCAGTTGGGAACTACTGGCCTAGATGTATGCCCTCCTCATATTCTTACCTGCTGTTAGCCCTATTGTGGGAGACAGGGCAGATTTTATCAGAAGAATTTGCAGAATGATGGACAAAGGGATCCTTCTTGCATAATTTTTATTTCTCAGTTAAAATTTCCCATAGTTGTTATTGCAGATTACTTTCTAGAACCCTTGAACTCTAGCTGGTTAGGTACTTGAAATTAATATTTCTCAATGTCTTGCAACACCAGGGTATCAACAGAAAAGTATTTGGATTTGAATAATGTGTGTCCCATATCCAAAGTCATCTGTTTATGTGTGCGCACATGCATGCTTGAGCTCGTGTGAGCATGCACATGTGTTTATTTTTACTTTTTGAGGTAGGATCTTACTCAGGCTGACCTGGAACACAGTCTATAGTCCCAGGCTGGCATCAAACTCACAACAGTTCTCCTACCTCTTCCTCAAGAGTGCTGAGATTAAAGGCATGCACCACCATATCTGGCAGATACCTTGATATTTTTTAAAATTTTACTTATATATTTATGAGAGAGATGGGGGGGGGGAGAGAGAATAGGCTTGCCAGAGCTTCTAGCCACTGCAAACAAACTCCAGAACCACCCACCACCTTCTGCATCTAGCTTATGTGGGTCCTGGAGAAACGAACCGAAGGCATTTGTCTTTGCAGGCAAATGCCTTAACTGCTAAGCCATCTCTCCAGCCCACCTTAATGTTATTTTAAAGGCAAACTTCATTGGATATTGAACAGTCTCACTCTGAAAAGGAAATTTTTAATATTTTTTATTTGCAAGTAAATAAGGGGGTAGATAGGTGAGAGAGAGAGAGAGAGAGAGAGAGAAGAGCAGAGAAGAGAAGAGAAGAGAAGAGAAGAGAAGAGAAGAGAAGAAAAGAAAAGAAAAGAAAAGAAAAGAAAAGAAAAGAAAAGAAAAGAAAAGAAAAGAAAAGAAAAGAAAAGAAAAAGAATGAGTGAGAATGGGCATACCAGAGCTTCTTGGCACTGCAAACAAGCTCCAGATGCTGCATGCGCCACTCTGTGCATCAGGCTTTAGGTACTGGGTAATCAAATTTGGGCTGTTAGGCTTTGCAAGTCTTTAGCCACTGAACCATCTCCCAGCCTTGAAAATATTCCTTTATTTTTACTTACTTATGAGAGGGGGAGGGAAGAAGAGAAGGAGAGTATGAGGTTCTTTAGCCACTACAAATGAACTCCAAATGCATGTGACACAATGTATATCTGGTTTACATGGGTACTGGGGAATGGAACCTGGGTCCCTAGGCTTCATAGGTAAGTGTCTTAACTGCTAAGCCATCTTTCCAGCTCCCTGAAAGTACTTCTAAAGAAGATAACTGTACTGTGATTAGATGTGTATCTTTGTCCTTTGTTTGGAGATATTGTTGAAACCTCAAGGGTGTTTCCCCCCTCTATTGTAGTACTTAATCTCTTACAGTCCTTGAATTAAGTTTCTTTGCATAATAATTTTTGTTATATAGACAGGAAACCTAGTTATATCTGAAAATATCCTTTATAGTTGTGAATGTGTATGTTTACAACTACATGGAATAAAATACTTATAATTATTCAAAACTTTTTTTTCTACAATCCTTTAAATATTTCATTAATTTATAGGGTATTTTAACTTGTGTGTAAGGGTGTATAGGTGTAGTATGAGTGGTCTGTGGTCTGTGTGTGGTGCACGTATAGTGTATGCATGTGTGCATGTAGATGCATATGCCATATGCACACGTGTAGATGTAAGAGGAGAACATCTGATTTCCTATTGCTCTTTTACTCTTATTTCTTTGAGATAGAGTCTCTCACTGAGCTGGAATCTGCCATTTTTAGGTCATATTGGCTGATCAGTAAGACCCATTCAGCCTGATTGGCAAGCTTTAGTGATTATTTTGTCTCCACTTCCCACAGGACAGGGGTTATAGGCATGCATGGCCACACCCAGAATTTTACAGGGTTTGGGGATTGAATTCATGCCGTCTCAGGCTTTCATGATTATGTAGCAAACCCTATTATTCATTGAGCCATTTCCTCAGCCCCAGTGCATAGGGCATTTAACCTATGCTACAGCCAATTAAAAAAATCTGAAATACTCTTTCTTTTGCATATAAACGTGTATGGTGTCCATGCATGTATGCATGTTCATATGTGTGTGCCCACATATATGGAGGCTAGAGGACAGTATTAGAGATTATCTTCAGGAACACCATATACCTTTTTTAAAGAAAGGGACTCCCCTTGCCTGGAACTCATAGAGTCAGCAAGATTAGCTAGCCAAGGAGCCACAGGGATCTATGTGTCTCTACCTTCGTAGAGCTGGGATTACAGGCATGTACCACCACATCTGGCCTTTTATGTAGATACTGGAGTTTGTACTGAAGTCTTCATGTTTATGAGGTAAGAACTTTACTCACTGGTCTATCTCTTTTCTGTACTCTACCCAAGGAAGGAAATCACTCTACCTATTCTTAAGCTGTCCCTACTTACATCCTCTTCTCTCTCCTTGAGTCTGAGTTTGAGGGGCTACTGGTTTTATTTTGGCCTATCATCGATGGTTCTCAAACTTCCTTATACACTTATACCAGTGGAGTTGATAGCAACTTGGCTGACTTCTAATTTAGAGATTCTCAGTCAGTCATCAGGAGATGATCTGTATTCTATAGTGCATTAAAGTTCTTCAAGTTGATGATAGTGCGTGGCCAAAATTTAAAACATGACTGCGTGTTATATACGGAGTTCTCTTTGAAGTTGGCATAAAGTTAAAATCCATCATACGTAAAATGTGCATGTGAGAGAGAGAGAGAGAGAGTAGAATTTCATGGGAGCTACATCATGCACAAAAGTAGTCTCATATTCTTGTGTAGCATATCCTCAGTTTTGAAGAGTGAAAAGAGGCTCTGGGAATTCAGGAAGTTAAGATCTTAGAGACCTGAATCTTAAAGGTCACACAATCACTCCCCAAGTTTTTGTTAGGTAGAAACTGAAACATACCTTCCTGGGGAAGGGGGGAAGCTCCAGAGAGTAAGGAAGTCAAAAAGTCTGGGAAAGGCTTGAAAGACCCCTCCCTAAGGCTATACAAAGGGGAAACAGCTGCTTGAACTCTTTGATGGAGCTGCCTGCAAGAGGTGCAGTGTGCTTAAGAGATGGCAGTTTCTGTGTGTTGTCGCCTGTGCAGAGGTGTGCGTTCTGGTGATGCAGCTGCTTGTGAGTTGATGGGCCGAGACTTCTTGTGGTACAGCTGTGTTTAGTCATCTGTTGCTCTGGCAAGCAACACTTCTCCCTGCTCTTTAAGTAACCCCAGTAAATTCATTGCTTCACCAAAATGGGTTTTGGTGTCATCACCCTTTGTTCTGTCATCTGTGTCCTATGTGGGGGAGGAGACGTGTGTCTGTGTCACCCCAGGGAAAAGGTTTCCTGAGATAAATATCAAATAGCAGCTCTCCTAAGAAGCTTTAACTTTAAAGTATCTGGGACTAGTGAGATGTTTCACCTAGTAAATAGCTTGGCACACAATCATTAAATGAGGCATGTTTCAGGGGTATGAGTACAGACAGGACTGTTCTCTGTCTTTTTATACACCTCCATGAAGGTGCCAGTATGCCAGGCTTCTGCCACATGATTATCCAAGCAGTGAGGGTACCGTTCTGCTCATAGGTTGATCTGTGTTGTCCTTTCTGTGCTTGGGCCAAAAGTGTTAATATAAAGCCTGGCGTGGTGGTGCATGCCTTGAATCCCAACACTAGAGAGGCATAGGAGGAAGGTTTCTGTGAGTTCAAGAGCACCCTGAGACTACATAGTGAATACCAGGTCAGCCTAGGCTAGAGTAAGACCCTATCTCCAAAAACAAGAAAAAGAAAGTGTTGACACAAATAGCATTTCAAAACTCCTCAGCCCCTCTCTCCTGGTAGATTCAGCCACCATACCCTGAGTGCATGGCCCCCATATCTAAATGTCACTGTTGCCTGTAAGACACAGGGGCTTATGGGAGATACATTACATTTACTTGTTACTCATTAAAGTGCTGTGGACACCAACATTCCTGATTTAAACTTTTGTTGGTGCATGCATAGGAACAAACACTGATGGATTGACCAACTGCATGTTCTTTTTGAAGAGAAAGCTATTTTATACACTTTTGGCATTTGTTTCATGGGTACTGGGTATTGGACTCAAGTGTTCATGCTAACAAGGCAGGTGCTTTACTGACTAATCTAAGGTTACTTAAGTAGCCACTCGTCTATCAGGAGTTCAAAATTAAATGGGATATTGCTTTCCCTTGGGCTAGTTAGCAGGGTGTGAAGATATTCCATAATACTCTCCATATTTCTTGAGGGCTTTGGAAAACTGTTCTACTTTTTTAAATTTTATTTTGTGAGACAGAGAGGTAGAGAGGTAGAGAGGTAGAGAGGTAGAGAGAGAGAGAGAGAGAGAGAGAGAGAGAGAGAGAGAGAGAGAGAGAGGGAGAGAGAGGGAGAGAATGGGCGTGTCAGGGCCTTTCAGCCACTGTAAATGAACTCCAGACACATGTGCCTCCTTGTGTGCATGTGTGACATTGCAGGTTTGCATCACTTTCGCATCTGGCTATGTGCAACCTGGAGATTCAAACAAGAATTCTTAGGCTTTGCAGGCAAGCGTCTTAACCACTAAGCCATCTCTCCATCCTGGAAAACTGTTCTTAATTGGTTACTTATGTTTTCAAGAGTCAGTTGTTTCATCTGAATTCAACCTTCTCTATTTCATTGTTTATTTTCTCTTTCCTGACATTAACCATTGGCCTCAGATTTAAGTGGAAGAAAATGTGACAAAGTTCACAACTTACTGTGGGTCACTGACCACCAATATAAAGCCCAGGGCCTAGCAATTATCAATTTAGTTTGTAGAAACAGCTCTTTGTATTGATGGGGGCTGTGTTTATTTTATTTGATTACTTTGGAATGTATAAGCCTGGTACCATTCATATGCCTCATAGGTCTATTTTATTTCACTTTGTGAAATACAATTAGAAGTTGATATCTGAGCCTTTTAGAACTCCGTAGTTTATGGACAGTTGAATCTGACAACAAAATTTGAAGAGCCACTTTTCATGAAGAAAAGACATTATCTAAACTAGGTAAGAAAGGATGTCTTCATGTAGAATATTGTCATGTTGCTTATTGCAATTTAAAACCATGACAATGCATCATGAGAGGAGATAGATATACATTGAATATGCTTTAGGACTTGTTTTGTTAATGTGATCACTTTATGTTTCCTAATCAATTATGAAGGCAGCATTTGCCTTGCATCAGTAGTGCACTGGATTGGTTACCAAAATCTTCCTTTCCAACTTGTGATGCCTGACAGATAAGCATAGATACCTGAATTTGCATGTGGAAAGCTGATGCGAAATGGCCACCCCTTGGATCTTGCAACACTTGTCCACATCCAGAAGATTGAGCTGCTGTATACAGGACATTACTAAAGAGTGCTGGTTTCCTGCTTTCCACCAGCTGATCACTGGGAACTCATCAAGAGATACTTAGGTGCATTATTGTCTTTAGAAATTTCATCACATATCACCTGACATAGGGGTCATGATTTCTTCATGAACGAACAAGCCCATCTGTAATTTTATCTTGTCAACATTTAGAACCAAAAAGCTAGTATGAAATATTTGTCAGTTATAACTGCCCTGACTGATTTTGAATGATTCAGCAACTCTTGTGGGAGGCCCTGGCTGATACCTGAAGATGTTTGAGATTCCAGTGAAAAACTCATAACCTGAGAAGCTGGGAAACACGAGGCGAAGGGTAGCACACTGAGAAAGTTAATTTTAGCCTACTACATCTGTTTGTTATCTGCAAGACATTCCTTGGATCAATCCAGTGAGTAATTAAATAACCACATTGAGCAAGACACAGCGACTTAGGAAGATTTCCAACTGTCACAGTACTGATGTAGCCTAATTAGTGAGGAACTAAGTAGGCACCAAGGACAGTGTTGTGGTAGGCAGGCTTAAAGAATACACTAAGTTATTTGACTTTACTGTTTTAAAACAACATGTGCTATTTTCATAAGCTTAGAAATGAAAACTTTCCTCCAACTATCAGGAATAATTGTAGGAAAAATTAGTTCCTCTTTTTCAGTGGAGTGAATACAAATGCGGTTAGCGAAGCAGACAGCACAAAGTGAGACCAGGGTGAAGTGGAGAAATGTACACTAATGCACTTTGATATTTCCGTCTCAGTCTAGACCTGGGCTGTATTTTGCCACTACTCATAGTCACTGACTTGTATCTATGTCTTATTCTAGTGGTATCTTGCTGAGAGGTTAATGACTTGCCTTTGGGTCTGGAAGACCATTAAATTTGCCCCATGCTGGTCATAAAACCAGGCTGCTGTCTTAGCTCACAGGAGGCCATCAGCTGTACAGGAGGCCATCTGCTATACCTTGAAGATAAATTTCAGAAATCAAATTCAGATTTTTCATTGTTTTTTCATGTCACATTCCAAATCAAATGAAGAAAAAAATGAAGTAACTGATCAAAGGAAAAGTTAGAACCAGAGACAGCCAGCTTCATTCATCTCCACCCATTCATCAAGCCACACATCTGTTCACCCATCTCAACATCAATGTTCCCACATACTTACTCTAATTCATCTGTCTACCCAGTCACTTACCAAGAATAAGGGGATGTGATGGATAAGAAATGTTACCTTTGGTATGCAGGATGATACCAGGCTATCTGCTTGAGTGAGATAACCTGTAACCATTTTTTTTTTATTTTTATTAACATTTTCCATGATTATAAAATATATCCCATGGTAATTCCCTCCCTCCCCACCCCCACACTTTCCCGTTTGAAATTCCATTCTCAATCATATTACCTCCCCATTACAAACATTGTGATTACATATATACAATATCAACCTATTAAGTATCCTCCTCCCTTCCTTTCTCCACCCTTTATGTCTCCTTTTCAATTTACTGGCCTCTGCTACTAAGTATTTTCATTCTCACGCAGAAGCCCAGTCATCTGTAGCTAGGATCACCATATGAGAGAGAACATGTGGCGCTTGGCTTTCTGGGCCTGGGTTACCTGACTTAGTATAATACTTTCCAGGTCCATCCATTTTTCTGCAAATTTCATAACTTCATTTTTCTTTACCGCTGAGTAGAACTCCATTGTATAAATGTACCACATCTTCATTATCCACTCATCTGTTGAGGGACATCTAGGCTGGTTCCATTTCCCAGCTATTATAAACTGAGCAGCAATAAACATGGTTGAGCACGTACTTCTAAGGAAATGAGATGAGTCCTTTGGATATATGCCTAGGAGTGCTATAGCTGGGTCATATGGTAGATCAATCTCTAGCTGCTTTAGGAACCTCCACACTGTTTTCCACAATGGCTGGACCAGATTGCATTCCCACCAGCAGTGCAGAAGGGTTCCTTTTTTTCCACATCCCCGCCAACATTTATGATCATTTGTTTTCATGATGGTGGCCAATCTGACAGGAGTGAGATGGAATCTCAATGTAGTTTTAATCTGCATTTCCCTGATGACTAGTGACATAGAACATTTTTTTAGGTGCTTATATGCCATTCGTATTTCTTCCTTTGAGAACTCTCTATTTAGCTCCTTAGCCCATTTTTTGATTGGCTTGTTTGATTCCTTATTAGTTAACTTTTTGAGTTCTTTGTATATCCTAGATATTAATCCTCTATCAGATATATAGCTGGCGAAGATTTTTTCCCATTCTGTAGGTTGCCTCTTTGCTTTTTTCACTGTGTCCTTTGCAGTGCAAAATCTTTGTAATTTCATTAGGTCCCAGTGGTTAATCTGTGGTTTTATTGCCTGAGCAATTGGGGTTGTATTCAGAAAGTCTTTGCCAAGACCAATATGTTGAAGGGTTTCCCCTACTTTTTCCTCTAGGAGTTTCAAAGTTTCCGGTCTGATGTTAAGGTCTTTAATCCATTTGGACTTAATTCTTGTGCATGGCGAGAGAGAAGAATCTATTTTCATCCTTCTGCAGATATTTATCCAGTTTTCAAAACACCATTTGCTGAAGAGGCTGTCTCTTCTCCAATGAGTATTTTTGGCATTTTTATCGAATATCAGGTGGCTATAGCTACTTGGGCTTACATCTGGGTCCTCTATTCTGTTCCACTGATCTACATGTCTCTTTTTGTGCCAGTACCATGCTGTTTTTGTTACTATGGCTCTGTAGTATAGGTTAAAATCAGGTATGGTGATACCACCAGCCTCTTTTTTGTTGCTCAGTATTATTTTAGATATTCGAGGTTTTTTGTGATTCCAAATGAATTTTTGGATTGTTTTTTCTATTTCCATGAAGAAAGCCTTTGGAATTTTGATAGGGATTGCATTAAATGTGTAGATTGCTTTAGGTAAGATTGCCATTTTCACGATATTGATTCTTCCAAGCCAGGAACAAGGGATGTTTCTCCACTTTCTAGTGTCTTCTGCAATTTCTCGCTTGAGTGTTTTAAAGTTCTCATTGTATAGATTCTTTACGTCCTTGGTTAGGTTTATTCCAAGGTATTTTTTTTTTTTATGCAATTGTGAATGGGAGTGATTCTCTGATTTCATCCTCTGTGTGTTTGTTGTTAGCATATACGAAGGCTACTGATTTCTGTGTATTTATTTTGTATCCTGCTACATTGCTGTAGGTTTTGATCAGCTCTAACAGCTTGCTAGTAGAGTCTTTAGGGTCCTTTATGTATAGAATCATGTCATCTGAAAATAATGATAACTTGATTTCTTCCTTTCCAATTTGTATCCCTTTTATGTGTGTCTCTTGCCTTATTGCTATGGCTAAGACTTCCAAAACTATATTAAATAGAAGTGGAGACAGTGGACACCCTTGTCTTGTTCCTGATTTTAGTGGAAAAGCTTCCAGTTTTTCCCCATTTAGTAATATGTTGGCTGTAGGCTTGTCATAAATAGCCTTTATTATATTGAGATATGTTCCTTCTATTCCCAGTCTCTGTAGGACTTTTATCATGAAGGGATGTTGGATTTTGTCAAATGCTTTCTCTGCATCTAATGAGATGATCATGTGATTTTTGTCCTTCAACCATTTATGTAATGTATTACATTTATAGATTTGCGTATGTTGAACCATCCCTGCATCTCTGGGATAAAGCCTACTTGGTCCGGGTGAATGATCTTTTTGATATACTCTTGTATTCTGTTTGCCAATATTTTGTTGAGAATTTTTGCATCTATGTTCATGAGGGAGATTGGTCTGTAATTTTCTTTTTTTGTTCTATCTTTGCCTGGTTTTGGTATCAGGGTGATGCTGGCCTCATAGAAGGAGTTTGGTAGAATTCCTTCTTTTTCTATTTCCTGGAAAAGCTTGAGAAGCAATGGTGTTAGCTCTTCCTTAAAAGTCTGGTAAAATTCAGCAGTGAATCCATCCGGGCCTGGGCTTTTTTTAGTTGGGAGATTATTGATAACTGCTCGGATCTCCATGTTTGTTATAGGTCTATTTAAGTGATTAATCTCATTTTGATTTAATTTAGGTAGGTCATATAGATCAAGGAAATCATCCATTTCTTTCAGATTTTCATACTTTGTGGAGTATATGCTTTTATAGTATGTCCCTATAATTTTTTGAATTTCTCTGGAATCTGTTGTGATGTTACCTTGTTCATCTCTGATTTTATTAATTTGTGTCTCTTCTCTCTTTCTTTTGGTCAGATTTGCTAAGGGTTTATCAATCTTGTTTATCCTTTCAAAGAACCAACTCTTTGTTTCATTAATTCTTTGGATTGTTCTTTTTGTTTCTATTTCATTAATTTCTGCCCTAATCTTTATTATTTCTTCCTGTCTACTAATTTTTGGTTTGCCTTGTTCTTCTTTTTCCAAGGCTTTAAGGCGAAGCATTAGGTCGTTTACTTGTGACCTTTCTAATTTCTTAATGTAGGCACTTAAGGTATAAATTTACCTCTTAGAACTGCCTTCATTGTGTCCCAGCAATTTTGGTATGTTGTGTTCTCATTATAATTTGACTCTATAAATTTTTTGATTTCCTTTTTGATTTCTTCATTGACCCACTCATCATTTAGTAGTGTATTGTTTAGTTTCCATGATTTTGTGTATGCTCTATAGCCTTTCTTGCTACTGATTTGTAGTTTAAATCCATTGTGGTCAGATAGAATGCAAGGAATTATTTCAATTTTCTTGAATTTGTTAAGATTTGCTTTGTGTCCTAATATATGGTCTATTTTAGAGAATGTTCCATGTGCTGCTGAAAAGAATGTATATTCTGCAGCCTTTGGATGAAATGTCCTGTATATATCTGTTAGGTCCATTCCTTCTATGACCTCATTTAGTCCAGATGCCTCTCTGTTTATTCTTTCCCTGGATGACCTGTCAATTGATGAGAGTGGGGTGTTAAAGTCACCCACCACCACTGTATTTGGTGTTATCTGTGACCTTAGTTCTAATAGTGTTTGTTTGACGAATTTGGGAGCCCCCTTGTTAGGTGCATATATGTTTAGGATTGTAATGTCCTCCTGTTGGAGTGTGCCGTTAATCAATATAAAGTGACCTTCCTTATCTTTCTTGACTAACTTCAGACTAAAGTCTACCCTGTCTGATATTAGGATAGCAACCCCTGCTTGTTTTCTAGGCCCATTTGCTTGAAACACCGTCTTCCAACCTTTCACCCTAAGATAATGTCTATCCTTTGTAGAAAGGTGAGTTTCTTGGAGACAACAAATTGTAGGATCCTGCTTTTTAACGCAGTCTGCAAATCTATGTCTTTTCGTTGGGGCATTGAGATCATTGATATTAAGAGATATTATTGAAAGGTGTGTATTTATGTTTGCCATTTGTGTGTGTGTGTGTGTGTGTTACTTGTTCAACCTGTGCTCTCTTCTGTTAACTGGTATTTGAGTATAGCTGGTTTTTTCTAGGTTCCTTATATGTGTGCTTTTCCTTTTGTTCAGCATGGAGGATTCTATCAAGTATTTTCTGTAGAGTTGGTTTTGTCTTCAAATACTCCTTTAACCTGCTTTTGTCATGGAATGTCTTTATTTCTCCATCTATTTGAATGGATAACTTTGCAGGATAAAGTAACCTTGGTTGACAGTTGTTATCTTTCAGAACTTGGAATATATCACTCCAAGCCCTTCTGGCTTTAAAAGTTTGTGTTGAATAATCTGCTGTTATCCTGATGGGCTTGCTTTTGTAGGTAACTTGATTTTTCTCTCTAACTGCTTTCAATATTTTTTCTTTGGTTTGTGTGTTTGGAAGTTTGAGTATAATATGGCGAGGAGAGGTTCTTTCCTGGTTTTGTCTGGCTGGGGTGCTAAAGGCTTCCTGTATCTGCATTGGCACCTGTTTCCCTATTTGGGGGAAGTTTTCTTCTATGATTTTGTTGAAGGTACCTACTCTGCCTTTGGAGTGGAATTCTTCTACTTCTACTATGCCCTGAATTCTTATATTTGATCTTTTTGTAGCGTCCTGAATATCTTGAAATTCCCACTCATACTTTTCTATAAGTTTGTCTCTCTCTTTGTTATTATTCTCTTTGTATTAGATCTGCCACCTGGTGTTCTAGCTTAGATATTCTGTCCTCTCCTTCATCCATTCTACTGGTGAGATTCTTTACAGTTTTTTTTTTTTATTGCATTAACTGTGTTCTTCATTGCTAGTAATTCTGACTGGTTTTTGTTTATTATTTCTATTTCCTTATTTATGTCTTGTATTGCCTTCTTTATTTCATTAAATTGATGTCCTGCATCTTCTTTGATTCCTTGATGTCCTCTCTGAGTTCGTCTTTGACTCCTTTGATTTGTTCTTTGACTTCTTTGAACATATTTACAATCATTCTTTTGAAATATTTCTCAGGAATTTCCTCTAACTTGTTCCACCGGAGGTCATTTCTGATGCATTAATACTTTTAGGTGGATTTATATCGTCTTGGTTTATAGTGTTTCTTGTGTTGTATATATTTTTGCATCTTGGATTAAGTTAAGCTTGTATTTTCAAGATCTCTAGGTATTCTTATCTATATCAATTGATCT